>NW_027248401.1:300000-559555 GCF_041260155.1 Ptychodera flava
TAACATAACAAGCCCATTGGGTGAAAATACATATGGTTTTGGCTCAATACCGCCTTTTACCTACTTGGCAGATGGGGAAGTGATACTGTCTGGCAGGTAAAGGGTTAAGGTGACATGATCATGGATGTTATATCATTGGTGACATGTACATTGTGCGATAGCGAGGTGAACTCTGACCTCATACGAAACAGCAAAGCATTATAATGTAGATATTATGGGACAAGAAAAGCAGAAATAAGACTTGTGTCTTTCATGTACTGAAACTTTGAATAAAAGTCATACGTCACAGGAGAACAAATTATGAGTCAAAATGCAGAACTAAAAGTGTCGTTCATGTATAGTGAAACTTTGGATATCGGAGAAGTGGATGACAAATACCAACTTCGATAATTTGTTTTCACCTCACTATTACGCAAGAAGCTGCGGGTAACCCGATACCTCGCGGTTCAGAACTAGTCTATACTCTCTATGAAAACTTTTCTGTTTGTGCTATTTTGAACTTCTGATCTGGTGGCGAAAAATTCGAAGCTACTAGCATTTCGCTGCTGTTATAATGGAAAAGTCAGATACGTATTGTACTCTTAGACTACTTATCGGCAATCGACCGTCATATTTGTCACGAATCGACTGACTGTGATCCACGAAAACGAACGAAATGGATAATGCAGTTAGGGATTTCAACGATGTAACGAATGCTTGAAATATACAAAAAAAAAACAGATACATATCAACAACTCGCTTTTGTTAAAACGAAATGCAGCACTAAAACAAAAGTCAAAATAGACATTGAAAAATAATTTTCCCGGGTAGTATCGAAGACTCAACCGATTCGATCAGTTGTCCACGTATATAGTTTACACCTACTTCCTCTGAAATGGCGTACGTCATTTTCATCGTATTTTACGACTGAGAAAAGAAACCCGTTGGCTTACGGAAAGAAGGCTGATCCCTCCGTGCTATATATTTGCTTCGACCATCCGGAGTAAACATTGCTTGAACCATATGATGAATTTGAATAATTATGATTGGAACTTTTGTGACATTTACAAATAGGGGTCAAATATCGTTCAGAAAACACGCTGTCGAAACATAACCGTTCTCTAACAAAAACAGAAGACATTTTAAACTTATTTGCCACTAATATTTAGTCGCTTAATATTCACAGACATCATATGCAAGATTCAATGACTCTGAAGGCCTTAAACATACAAAATCATGTGATTAGTAGTGTAACTTTTTTACCTTTGGGTGGACTTAAGATATTTCGGCTTTTCATACAGGAGGTTCCTGTTTAACTCCTGTTTTTATGTGTTGTGGTATACATTCTTGCAAACAGAGGGGGCCTAAGAAAATTTGGAAAATTAGGTAAGGTTACAGAACCGCTAAAACTGGACGAAACACTTTTCTTTTCACCCCGGTCGTCAATTGTGCTCGTTCCCTAAACATCTAAGGGGACGTTCACCTAGGATGAATTTTACATATGTGGTAGCTCTGTGGTCATCTACCCAGGAAAAACTATTTTCACCATTTATAACTCGCGCGATTTTTTAAAAAAAAACGATAAAAATTGTACAGGAAGTTGCCCATGTAATTTGAATGTTGGGAAAAAGCTCCAATCTTGGAGCTTGTATCATGTAATATGGAAGGGACCATCTTCGGACGGGTATGGCCCGACATTGTCCACTCACAGTAACACAGTAGTAAACAGCAACACAAAATCTGACAGTGGACAGTTTATTATAAGCGATTCATCGTTTATGCAAGGGTACTAAGTATAAACAAAAGTTATGTAAATACGCACAGCCTGGTTTAAGCATGGGTGAGTGGACAATGCCATATCCATGGAAAGGTGGTCCCTTTCATATGACATTATGGCTAAACACAAAGCAGAGATTACCTTTTTGAGGGAAAAATTCTCTCTTAAAAAGCATAGTCTACCATATGGAATCACAAGCAATGTGAAATGGAAACTACTAATCTGGAGGATGTGCACAGTGTCACTGTGCCCTAAAAACTTCCTGTACTTCATAAACATATTTCTAAACAGCGTCCTCCTAACCCAACAAAACATTATGTTCTGCTTATATGTTGTCACTTGAGGAACATTTTTAGGGACATCAGATAATAAGCTAAAACGGCACAACTTACTGCAGCCCCTGCGAACAGTTACTATGCTAAACTTGGCCTTAAACAGATGACCTATATGTATACCTTGTTTACAACTTAACTGATTGTACCCAAAGGCCATTTAGGCAAATAAACTTCATACGTCCAAAATCTCTGGATGATTGCTGGAGAGCCTGTTTTTAAAGTAGCAGTAATGCACTGAGATTGATAAAGGAAGGTTAAGATATTGTCACACTGCCAAACCAATAAACACAGCAGATGTCCCTATAAATTGACTATACTTAAAAGGGGAGGCTTGCTTACAACATTTGACTCTGTACCATGCACTTTGCACAGTTGCTGTGCACAGTACTAAATTTGGGTCTTCAACTGGTAAGTAGATTTCAAACATCTGAAACCTTTGATTGGTTATTGAAAGGCCTGCCTTTGTAAATATATGTGCAAGATATAGCAGGATAGATAAGCCATTACTATAACTTGGAAGTCTTGATCAAGAGAGGACAAACATATATCCTAAAGAATGGCCGAAAACAAAAATCATTTGTACACTTTATAAAGTTGATGTTGTTGATTGTTGCCTTGTAGCCCTAGTGTCTGATGCAGCATTGAATATGCTGAGTGCCAAGTAGCAATGAAGTTAGCTGCTTTCTTCTTTTTACAGTTTATTCCATGAGCCATACCTGTAGGTGAAAACAAAGGGAAAACTAGGCAGAAAAAGAATTCGACAAAGTCTCGATAAAGTGGTTGCATTATACCTATTACATAGCTAATAGGTTGAGTGGTAGACAGAAGCAAACATGGGAAATTCATTAAAGGAGCCTGAGCAGTACCATGCTGACACAAACTCCCACATATATGACAAGCGGATGAAATGACACTGCTACTGATCCAGCCGATTCAACAATGTGGGGAAAAACGCACAGCCGGAAAGCAAATTCCACAAAGGGAAAACGCTGTACGCACAGCAACACCCTACATAGTGGACCGGCACAGCCGAATCCAACCAAGAGGGGAAAACCCAGCTGAAAACCCACTAAATTCCACAAAGGGAAAAAGTGAAAACGCTGTAGACACAACAACACCCCACATTGAGAACCTGTAATGGGCTGCAAGCCCAGCAAAATCCTGCTTAATAGGAAGCAATGAGCAGGACTGCCATACAAAATTCGCATGTCTCAGTCTGACACCACTTTGCTGCTGCAAAAGTTCGACCACAGTGATGAAAATTATATCAGCAAACTTTATGAAGTAAATTCTTGACAAATGTGATCTGGCTAATCTTGAATACATTACTAATAATGGTAATTGAAAACTCACTAGTTGAACCCCACTGCTGGGCGACAAGTCTCTCGCGTACATGAAGTCCACTGCGAATTTATAGTATCTCTACTACTACAGCTCTCATAAACTTGAACTGACAGAAATTACTTCACATATAACCCTCAGACTGACTGCATATGAATGCTCCAAAAGTAGTGCATGCGTCATTCGCCTCAACAAACTTGTTTTACTCGTGGGTGAAAACCAGTATCATATACTACTTTACCCAATTTGTGGATAAGTTAATTGTTACCTACATAGAGTGATGTCGGCGTGACTTTACATCTGCCGTTTGATTAAAAGGACCGCGTTATGGATAGTGTTCTGCAGATGTGCCTATTGTTGCTGCTGTGGTGTCTCAAGTAAGCTGTTTTGACTGTGAAGAAGCTGAAAGTAGAAGCTGATGACAAAGCTGCTGTTAACTGTCTGCTGCTGAAGACAACTACCATTGGCTGGAACCATACCTGGTAACTGCTCTTTTACTTGTGGCACTGGAGCTAGCTGCCTTCTTCTACGCTACCTTTTTTCTTCAAGCCATGACTATAAGCTAAGAAGAGGAAAACTAGGCAGAAAAGGAAATTACCTGAGTTCCACTTAAGGGGTTAGCCTACAATAAACCCAACACTTCCAAACTTATGACAGCTGGTCACATCCTTCACCATTGCAAATCTAAGACAACAAACTGAAAATGCGCCGTTCCCTCAATTTGACATGTGCGTGACTACAGGTAAGGAGAAAAACAAAAGCTGTTGTTGGGCTGTAAGCACAGCAACAAGCCACGTGGGGAGTAGTATGTAGCAAGATTCACACACATGATTCCCATGCCCTGGTCTGATGCCACTCTGTCGACATTTCGACCGGACCACAACTAAAATTTCAAAAAAAAATGATGCGAATGCTCAACAAGCGCGAAGTAGAGCACGCCGTACACTCCGAAAGTCTCGGGGAATACCCAGCTCGTTAAAATGTACCCCGTCCCTGTGGAATACTTGTAGCGATGACCGCCATAACCCGACATGTGACCCAAAAAGTGTAGTATGAATGAATGCATCCCCCAACGGCCCCTGCTGATCGCCAAGGGATACGGCAGCCCCCCTGCAAAGCAGGCCACGAGATCACTCCTGAACGCACTAGAACCCTGACTAAACAACACCGTAAAGATGTAGCTCTAAGCACACCGCATCTATCTATCTATAATATATCTAGGTTTACTAGACTCATCGGAGCAAGACACAACTGTCTGAACAGACGTACCATTCCTGTTCTGGAGAGTACATCTTGCTCTACGGTGAGTATATATAACTCGGCGATCACAACACTGGCGCTGCGAGCATAAGCTCCGAACCAGACGTTGGGTGCTAGCCACTTTTTCTAATTTCCGCACGAGGCAATTCAGAGTTAGACTCGTCCGTCGTGCCCGGGGGGTTCACCCCGAGGTGGCTAGAGAAGATCAGAAATTTTAGACCACAGGCTGACTTTTTTGACATGATCACCTATGGGCCGAGGACAGCAAGTGCCCAACGTAGGGAAGGTCACACCCTTGACTATGACACCAGGGGAGGGGATGATTGGGCGACAAAAACAACCCGGGACTGGGATGAAGAAGATTCCCTAGCATCAGTCCCCGTCCTTGAACTAACCCAGAGAGAAGATAGGCTAAGCCAAACCTATGACAGCAGTATGAAGAAACGAGTCAAGCAAAGGCTAGAAAACCAGGACATGGGTGACGAACAACCCTACAGGGAGGTAAGGATGGGACGAAGGGTTAACCCCTCCCACTATCCGTCCGATGATGATTTCCTGTCTGATGGCGATGACTGGCGCCCTCACCGCTCAAAGAGGGAAGAGGGGGAATGACGTCGCCACAGCGCAAAGCCTCGCTGAACAGCTGACGCGGATTTTTTGTCGAGAAGAAAAACTTATGGGTCCTTTAGGGAACCAGACGGCAATGACGGTGAGGAAATCATTTATCGTTCTGAGAGGCGAACCCGGCGCATGGACCAACCTTACTCCCGTGACTCCAATGCATACCGCACTCTGCCGCAACCCTATCCCCTGATTCAAAGGAGGGACTCCCCAGATAGGAAAACCCGCCAAAGACGTAGCAGGGCCAGGGAGAGCATGGGTAGAGACCAGCCCCGTCGGGCGATGGCGTGGGGCCCTCCCATAACTAGAGGGAGCCCGCGCTATGGCACAAAGGGGAAATGGCCCGTGCTCGACTCCGATTCAGAGGACACCAATGAAGATGTGCCCCCATCTACCCACTGAGATAGAGAAGCTCCGCTCAAGCGGGTTACACTGCCAAAGACGCTTACTTTCTCGGGAGAAAAGGAAAGGAAGTGGGGCGTTTTCTATACTAAATTCGACTCCTTCGCAAAAGCGCACTATTGGACAGAGGAGGAGCGGAAAAATTACCTGTGCTGGTGTTCAGAAGGTCATGGAGTGAGTACTACAGACTACTTATCGAGCGAGAAGGAAAAACATCAGTTAAAAGGAGCTAATAAAGAAACTAGAGAAGCGCTTCGGGTACCAAGAACTCCCCGAAGCTGCGCAACTTTACTTCCGGCAGTCCCAACAGGTGCCTGACGAGACCCTAGAGGAGTGGGCGGACAGTGTGCTTTCACTGGCAACGCGGGCTTTCCCAGACTTCTCGGATCATACCGACAGGCAGGCGATCATGACATTCTGCACTGGCTGTATTGATAGGGAGGCCGGAAGGGAAGCCACTGCTCAGCGACCGTCAACGATGGATAAGGCCATTGACGAGGTTCGTGTACGCCAGTACATAAACCTCGAAGTTTATGGCAAAAGGTCCACAAAGCGCGAGGATTGCCGAGTTACATCAGACCATGACAGCGACAACGAAAAATTCAATGTGTGTTATACCTCCAAAGACAAACGACGGAGGTTGAACTCGCCTGACTACCATCGTGACAGCTTGGAAAGGCAAAAACCTGACACCAGCCCGAACTCCGACTGACGCTTTGCCTGCCTCGAGGAACATATGGCAAGGGTTGACACTGAGGTCACTCAGATCGGCGCCCTCAATAAGACCTTGGAGGCGCTTACCAAACAGATGACCAAACTTATGCGCACAATGACACATTTGTCCAGGCCGCGGAGTAGATCACCCTCACGTGGGCGCGCTCAGTGTTTTGGCTGTGGCGAAGTGGGGCATTTCCGTAAAGACTGCCCCCAACGTAAGATGCCAACAACACAAGAAAAGAAAGTCACTTTCAGTGAAGGGTTAAACGAGGCTGGGTCAAGGGGGCCTAGGCTTGACCCAAAACAACACTGCAGGCCTATCGGATGCTACACCGCCTGTACCTCTGCCAATCTCACAACTTTGTGAGGAGAGCTGGGAGGACATAACCCTAACACGCACGAGTCAGGAGGAGGTTCAGGTGCAAACAGAAAGTGGGACTGAATCTCGGACCCACACCAGCCAACTTGACACAGGGGATGTATCCGATACCTCAACTTACGAGGAAACGGAAGTCCCAGAGATGCCTGTGGAGGAAATTCCGATGGAAGAGACCGTTTAGTATTTCTGGACAACCGCCCCAGAGGAGCCACCATGGGACTTGGATTGCGACAATTTAGACCAGGACACGTCACCAGTTACAGCGACCGAAGTACCAGCTTACGAACCAAAAGCCGAAAAAGAGGACCCTGCACCGATCACAATCTATCAACTTGCGTCTGGTTCTATGTATAGTGTACCTATTTTAGTGGAGGGCCAAGAAATACAAGCATTAGTGGACACAGCTGCCGAAGTAACCATCATTTCAGACCACCTTTACCACAGACTTGTAGACCGCCCTCCAGTCATAAAGGTTACGACTCTGCAGACAGCAGGCAGAAAAATGGGTATGAAAGCCTACAAGGTGGGACCAGTCTCAATCCAGCAAGGTACCATCCAGTTCACCGAAAATGTGTATGTTGCACCAATAGGGGACGACATGCTTTTGGGCGCGGACTTCATGCGATCGAGACGGATTGTGTTAGATATGCTCAACAACCGTCTAATGTTCGATGAGGAGACCGTACCCATGGCTTTGGTGGTAAGGGAAATTTCGGTAGGGTAGCAAAGGTCACACTGCAGGGTAGAACAACTATACCCCCTAACTCAGTGGTTAGGGCCCCATGCCACCTAAGTCAAACCCTTGGGGAGTATATGATAGAACCCATTTCAGAGTTACAAGTCATTATGCCCCGGACGGTTCACGACGGTGGCCAGCAACCCAAAGTGTGCTTTCTCAACCCAAGCAAAGTACCGATAACCTTAAAGGGAGGCATATCTGTTGCCATTGCAACTGAAATTGAGACAATAGGTACCCCTGAACTCGACGAAAGTATAACCGTCCAGACGTATTCCCGCTTCCCATGATAGAAGACTGCATGGACACCTTGGCAGGAAACAAATGGTTCTCGAAGTTCGACGCCAACTCAGCATACTGGCAAGTTAGAATCAACCCTAAAGACAGGAAGAAGACAGCGTTTGTTACCAAGTACGGGTTCTTTGAATTCACGAGGATGCCTTTTGGACTTTGCAATGCTCCCGCCATGTACTCACGTGTAATGAACCTGGTATTGAGGGGTTTGACATGGGAGGTAGTACTTGGTTTTCTCGACGACATCATGGTGCTGGGGACGTCCTTCGAACACCACTTACAGAACTTGCGAGATGTATTCCAGCGTATGAGACAATACCAGCTGAAGCTGAAGCCCCGCAAGTGCAAATTATTCCAGATGAGAATCACGTTCCTCGGTAGAAAGGTCACATACAACTGTGTTGCCCTAGAAGACTGGCCCTTACCCACAAGGACAAGGCTGTGTTGCCCTAGAAGAGGAATCGATTCAGGCAATCCAAGACTGGACCTTACCCACAAGGACAAGCTAGGGACGTGGAGAGCTTTCTAGGGTTTGCAAACTACCACCGAAGTTTTATCAGGAACTTCGCTGACCTAGCTGCTCCCCTTTATGCAATTACCGGAAAACGGGCGTTCTGCTGGAGAGAAGAGCAGCAGTCCGCGTTTGAAGCGATCAAGGCCACACTGCTATCGCCACCAGTCCTCGCCATGCCAGATCAGGCGTGCAAGTTTGTTCTGGACACTGACGCATCTGACTCTGCCCTTGGTGCGGAATTGTCGCAAGTCAAAGACGGGGATGAGAAAGTCATAGCGTACGCCAGCGTTAGTTTAACACCGGAACAGCGCAAGTATTGCACTACAAGGAAAGAACTACTGGCCGTGGTGCGATTTACGCTACAGTTTCGACACTATTTAAGCCGTCACAACAACACAAAGGGATTTCCCGCCAAAGACTCCCTCAAGTGTTTGTACAGCGTGCGCGTCTACACGTGCAATGAAGTTTTCCGGACACTGGGTACGATGCAAAACTTCGCGAACAACTAATACTCGAACGTTGAAATGCCGATAGAGATTCTTCAAAAGAAAATAAATAAATAACGTCTGAACAATAGCCTGGGGTGAATCATGCACTCTTTAGATCGTCTGTACTGATGTCTAAAAATACTAAATCCGGCGATACGTCTCTCACGTACGATGCCCTCAGAGAAAGTTACCTCCGCTGATACCCTCACAAAGACACGGATGTCGGACAAACAGAAAAAACTGAGTGAGTTTCTGACCGTATATTTGCCTTGATGGCATATGAAAAAATGCCCCACAAGTAGTACACTGATAGGGGCATGGTGTCTTGTGAAGAAAGGATTATATAAATACCGTTACCGTTGTTAAAGTTCAGATGAGTCCAGCTGCCGAAATGGCAGTCTTGCCTGGAGGACTGTCTCAGGGCAAAAGAGGATAGGACAAGCCTACACTATGACCTCTTGACCCCCACCACAGGTGGCGCTGTGTGAACGTTTGCAGGAGATAAAATTTCTTTCTTTTGTAACTTCTTATAGTACATTTCAGTGTAACTACCTCGGTTTTGCAATTGTAAATGTGTCTTCTTAAAAACTTTTCAGCCGATTTCCTATATTTCGATATTTAGTGATATCATACATTTTAATCAGAATTATTTTGTTCGATTAGCAAATGTGAACTTTTCCCTTTTCTTGCCATCCATTGTCAGTCATAGGAAAACTTTAAAGTTGGAAAGATAATTACTTAATTATAAAAACAATGATCATTTTCCATATAGAAATAATTCAGTTTCTTTTCTTTTCAATGTCAAAGTTTACAATATATTTTATAATTATTACTGTGTCTTTAATGTTGTTATCCTAAATGTTCATTAAATTCACATTTATAGGGAACAAAAATACCAATTCTTATACATCTGTCATTGCAAACTGAATTTCCAAAAGGTTTGGCACGTGACTCACTTATAACATCTCCTGTCCAGACTGACTCAGATGAAATCTAGTTATTGTTGCAATGTCTAAAGTCCTGTGCCACTGTACTGAACCGAAACAGATATCTGCGAAATGAAGACGCCATTAAGACTGAGTTAGCGTAATACATCGAGTGCTGCTCATAATTGTGTCTCGCTTTAAAAGGTATAATATACACGAAAATAATCTAGACTATCCTACATGGAGATACCTGTTGCATTTCGTATGAACTACCTTGTTCCTGTATCGAGCTCTGTTCTTTCCTGTCGTATGAGAGGACTGATTTGATGTGTGGTTGTCTAAGATTAGATGCGATCTGTTGAATTCTACAAAAGCTGAATGCTAGTAGACCCGAATCCTTTAAATCTTTCTTCTTCGCCCCCACATATTGGTCGAGTACCAATAGGTTAAAATAGTTCTAACCAAATGATGTTATAGCAAATACTCTGTGCGTACGTTGCCAGGTAAATTTCGAAAGGTAATCGGCAGTTCTTGTTATCAGTCCATAACAAAGCTGCCATGTACATGCATAGGAGTGCCAGGACTTGTTCCTGGTCACGTGATAGCTGGTCACACATTTAAACTAAAATCAAGACCAGTACACTTACTGAACGACCAGCTCGTTGACACAGCGATGGCGATGGTCCTAATCCTATTAGTACTGGTCGGGAATTTTATTCTCACGACTTGCGAAGGTAAGAGAATTCATTGTTCTCTTCTTTTGAAGGTTATCAGAAACTATGCAAGGAGTTTATCTACAACGGAACATGTCTAGCAGAACATTCTACCTTAGCTGGCCCAGCGCTTTTGCTAATTGCGAGTATTGTCCCATTAATTCGCATCATCTGATCTCGCAGTTTCATGTTTATTATAATTGGTAAAAGGAGCAACATATGTTTATAATAAACATGCCTCGTTTCTTTTGTAATCGACGGACATATTTCTTTCACAATAATTAAACGCTAACAAACATTGGTGATATCATTTCAATGGTAAGAAAGTTACATATCAGAAGGAAATAAACATCATGGGGCATGTTTAAGGGCATATGGAAAGATTAGATAATTTACACACGATAATTTAAAAGGTGTGAGTGATAAACTAATAATTATAATAACACATTCCAACCAAGAATCTAAGGACAAAAATCAGATAAAATAGCCACAGTTAGTCATTCAACTTATTTTATTATGATATGGAAACAAAAACTATCTATACTTTGTCAGTTATAATGACCAAATGTACACAATTGAAAATTTTCTTAAACTAGTAAAGATCAGAATGTATGCTGTATTGTTTTCAATATGCAGAGGGCACTTGAAAGTGTTGACGTCAAAATTGATCTTTACAATAGACAAAACCGTTTGACTCACTTCATCCGACAACATAATTTCAAAATATATTCGATGCATTGATAAGGAATAGTTTTTATTTAGATTAATATGATACCTGATCTGGTCCGATGTTATGAAGTCAGGTATTTATGCGGAAACATTCTTTCTATCAGCATCACTTTGATAACAGCAGACGTTCACTTCTCCATAATTCCATGTAAACGCATCAAACGATAACCGAGTCCAATAACTAAACAATAATGTACGTCCTTCTTGCCAATAATGGATGAAAGCAAACTTCGCACGTTAAATGGTCGAGGTGAAGAAGAGTTTTGTTTAGTCCATTGTGGACTGAAAAAGGATACATTATTGCTATCTTTCTATAGTTTCGGCAATGGCTCTGAACTTATAGACGCAAAAAAACAGCCAGATTCTCGATAATCAAAAACATTATTTGTAATTATCTGGAGCGCGACGTCACAAATTCACTGGTATTGACAACTGTTATACTATAATATTATCAGAGATGATTATGTGAATGTTTGTTTAATACTGAGTTTGCACAGCATTTATACTTCTATAATCATCACACTTGGAACTGCCGCTGTGAAATTAATTTGAAGTTTTTGAATACAAAAATAGATATATGTTCAAATATGTCGTTTTCGACTATACAAAGCTGATACGTTTCACGTAATTTTCGGCTTGTTGACTTTTCGGAAGACCCTGTTTATCTTTTTGCACATAAAATTATACTCTGGTTAAATGGTTTATAGTGGTGAATAAACATCTATTGTATAGTAGCAGATGGGTCTTGTCAACTATTTTTCACACCTAAATGGTTTATTAGGTTATGAAGCCATTCCATCACTTCAAACAGCATTTCCAATCCTACTTACTTGTGAACGTTGCTAAATACGAATCTGAAGCTTCCTGAATATGAAATATACGTGATTTACTAATGTAGATCTCATTAAGGTCATTTCAGTTATAAACCTTTCAGACAAACACTCAGGACGGCTCTCTATGGATGATGATGTACAGTGTTCTCGTTTACGCAAACAAAGTTCGTATATTACGCATTGAAATTGACTCTCTGCGCATTTTTTTCATTGTTATGCGTTTTCTATACGCAAACGATAACTGTAAAATATTTTCGAAAGCACTCCCCGCGACTGAGATGAGGCGACAACCAGACGAGATGAGTGCCCGCTTGATATTACGTTTGTTGCAACATTTCTGTCAATAACTCGTTTTATGCAGAAAGTTCCGGATTCTCTTGGCGTAGTCTGGAACATCGGCATCGTAGCTCAAAGGCACGTTGTCATGTCAGCTCTTGCCTACGTTGCTAATTTTCAGGCGAGCAACAGTTTGTGAATTTTATGACACAAAGTGAGTGATTGACAGAAATGTTGTAACAAATTAAATGCCAATCGTGCACGATCATTGCGTCTCGCTGTCCCAAAATTTGATCAAAGCACACATGCAGCATGGCGTCGAAGCAAACAACTCTATTTCTTTCACTTTGCTCGACGAGTCCGTGAAAAAATGATTCAATCGAAAGACACTCTCGGGCAACCCAACATGGAGAACACGGAGAAGCACAGTGAAATTGAACCCATGTCGGAATCCACGACGTACTGTCCTGTTGTCTCCGATACAACAACAGGAGATCAGTGCCACGGTAAAGCCGTGGACCGTGATGATGATGTACCGGTTAGGGATCATCTCAGATTGTCGCATAAGTTCAAGAAACGGAATTCCTTCGTTTAAATCAAAAAGCCCTCCCCCTCCCCCTAAACGAAAGTTCAAAAGTGCGAAATGTTGATGTCTGCCTGTGAGTAAAATATAGCATTTTGCTAGCTACTGGAGAATATGTATCCGCTGACCTCATTACATGTACATCGTAAAGTAATTGATCAACTTTGAGCAATATTAACCATAGCAGGACAAGAATGAGTTGGAAAAAGTTACGCAAAATTTGTGATTACAAAATAAAAGAGCTAAGGTGAAGCCACTGAATGAATGGAGGTCAAACCCCCTTCCCCATAAACGAACGAATTTCCCTTTTTGAACTCATCGGACAATTCGAGACCGTCCCTTATCAAAACATCCCGTCTACAACCACACGCACCCAGGCTACCAAGAGCAGTAGTGTGAGACTGAATATCCATGGTTACGTCTTGAAGTATAAATATAAATGTATAAATTTCGAACACTGCCAGTGTCTTGATTAGCTGCAATAACTCTAACCTATAGGTTGCCCGATGTTTTGTGACGGTCGCATGTATACCCTTCGATGTTATGTTTCAGCACCTCTGAAATGTAGCCTAGTTGTTCAAGTTGTTCGTTGAACTGTTTCACTAAAGTAATGTTGCATGTACATCGTACAATCCGAATTGGTGTTGTAGATTTATTGAATGGCTCATCGTATTTTGTAGTCAGCTCTTTCATCAATTGAGTGTGGAAGTGAAATTACGCATGCAAATATAGCCATTACGCAATTTTAGCAGACTAATGCGTATATATGCCGTACGCGAGGAGAAAAAAGTTACCGCGCAGACAGATGTATTTTAGTCTGCTGCGTTTGTAATTCTTGCGACGCTTAGCGACGCGAGCATGCCAAAACCTGTCGTTGGTTTACACGGTCACGTGGTAATTACAGCCGTCTCGATTTTGTAAAGTACTTCTTCATTGCAATAGTTTCGATACCCTTTGCGGAGAGGGAAGGGGTGACTATTTTTTGCGGTGTTCATGACATGATACGCACATCTCGCAAATTACCTTGAATATATTTTTTTAAAAAACATATGGCTGGTTTGGGACATTTTGCCAACATATGGAGTCCCTCCAAATAACTTATGTTGGATTCCAAATCGAATTTTAATAACTGTGTCGGTAATGACTGATGCAAAACATACTCACATTCAAGCTTATTGACAAATTACGCTTTCTGTTGTAACTGTTGCTAGTTACTCTGCTCGAAGAATTCAAACTTTGCCCTTTTCTGGGTAAAGCAAAACTTAAAAACATACAGATCTAACCGTATCTTTGCAAAATGCACCACGAAGAAGGATAAAAGAGTAATCAAAAGCGTAAAATTATTCGCTTTTTCAATACAATGTACCCTAATCGTGTGCTGGAGCCGATCAACTCGTCAATGTATATTCTACTTTTGCGCCATGACAAACACCGTTATAAACTATACATGAATGTCTCTGTAGTCTTCAAGAACAAACCAATAATCATGCCTGGTTTGTCAGGAAGATTTTCAAATTTTGAGACATATGGATGTCCATTTGATCTCATTGGCAAAACTCACAGTTCATTGGAGTGCTTAGTGTACACCTCGTGCAGGGGAGGTAAACAGGATACAAGAAGATAAATTTATCTGTAGTTTTGGGACATAATATTTACATAATAGTGATAAAAATTCAACGTTGGTTCTAACAAAGCGATCTGTAAAAATAAAACGTTTAAGGCATTGAGGAATAAAGGTATGGCGCAGATGATGATAACCAAGGGATGTTGTTGTCCCCATTGAAAAACATCATCAATGCTTTCATTTACTTACTTAATTACTTCCATCAGGCAGTGTTTCCCTGTGACGGTTCCCCAATATTCTATTTATCGAAGGAACGTCTCGCCGTACCAACCTCTAAAGACACATAAATTACATTAATTCCATGGGTGACCTGTTTTCTCAATGGATTCAGTTGTATGTATGCCTATGCCAACAGTCTGTTTGTTTGTGTGAGTGGTACACACTTTTACAGTTACCTTGTCCGCATTTTAATCTTTGATTCCGGTCTGTCGTTATAGATGTTAAATAATATTTTTCGGCCTTAATAAATAAAGGCATTGATGGCCAAAATTGCATGGTCACAGGGCTTTTCCATTATAAGACTGTCAGTGAGCGCGATGAAAACAAGAATCAGGGCTACGTAAGATTTAGCGCTATCATATACCTTACGGAACGTATGACTGAAATAATATTGGACACATTTTGAGGGTGCGAGCTCTGCGTACATTTGCATGTGTCGTTAAGTGATGCAGTTAAAGCCGCATCCCCTTGCATGTTGGTACTTCTGTGACATCGTTTGTTATACTTTAAAAGTAGAATCACTAAAATGATGCCGCAAAAACTGCAAAGGATATTATCTATATTTCCCATGGAGACCTTTTAAGCAATGAACACCTAACCTCAATTATTTCAAGATCATACACTAACATATAAATTTGAACAGCTTCTTAATATTGAAGTTTTTTATAAATTGAATCGAAAATAAGTATATTTCACAGTTGCTGTAATCATGACAAATCCAATGCGATTGTTCTGATATTTAAATTGTTAAATGCTTGTTGCTATGTTAATGCCCTATTGTCCTCGCGCCCTTATCATGATTTTTATATCTATGTAGTCTTCTTGAATAACCTCGCATCACATATGAATGTATTTTTCCGATGGCAAGCCATTAGTGTCGCATGTATATGTTTCGATGGTTATCAAATTTTACGAGTAATTCTTTCAGTGCCATGGCATACACATGACATAGATATCCATTGGAAATCATTTGTAGCACAAATCAAACGAAAGGCCGGCCTGTCAAGTTGGTTGTTAATTTCTCTTTTGCCTATACAGATATGGATCAAACGTGTGACATAGTCGATCCACATGAGGATCGCGTTGACTGTAACAAAGACGGTGATGGAGAGAGAGGGTGCGAAAAGGTAAATTGCTGCTTCAAAGAAGAAGGTTCAGTCTGGTGCAGTTTTCCGGGTAAGCGTCAATGTATAGGCCATAAGAATAGTACGTTCCATTCACAGAGTTTTGCCAATCGATATAGACAGATTTCTAACAATTTATGGATATTAACGATAAAGTTGAAGTAATGTTGTTATGACTATCGTCGCGAGAAAGTACAAATTTGAACAATAAAATTCAAAAGATAAAGTCAATTATATCCTGCGACTGACATATCAATGAAGGACGTGGCATTTTATAGTCAACGAGATTTATTTGACGTTGCCTGTCCGAGCCTATGTCTTTCCTCAGCCTACATTAATTTCAATCCCACAATAATGTGGATGCGGAATTGACGTTGCAAATGACGTATAATGTATGACTAATTCACTTTGAAATAACAAAGCAAAATTAAAAAGATTTAAACTCGTGTAGCATTAAACAACTTCCATAATAGCGCACTATTTTCCTTACAGAATCATGTTCAATCGAAAAGGCGGATCGAGTTCCTTGTACTTATTCTGGATCATCGGAAGATTGCCTAGATCGCGGGTGTTGTTTTTTCGCCGATAAAGACAACGAAGAAGGAGGAAATGAATGCTTTCTATCGAGTAAGATTTTGCTCACTCGTAAAAATACCTTAGTTAGCAAATAGTAAGAGATAGTATCGTGAATACCGCAGATTTGCCTTAAATATACTGACCTCGATACCCGCAATTCGTCTTGCAATGAATGGTTTTTTTTTTCCAGATATTATCACTATGCCACAATATTAAAGTAACATCACCAACTGGCCTAGGTGCTTTGAAGTTAGCGGAAGAACCTGAATCGTCAAAAAAAATTATTTTGATTTTCTTGGGAGGTCTTTCTTTCTTTTTTATTTATTTATATTTTCAAACATCATGTCCTAAGATATTGAAGAGCATAAGTGATTTAATTGACATAATTCATTAAATTACTTTGATTGTAGATGTGTCACTAACATTAAAGCATATCATTCCCGAAATGTTGCTGAAAAATATGAAGCTTAAAGTATGTTGGTTGATTAACTGTTACATAAATACAAAATTTTCTAGTTTAAGAGAAACTCGGAGTCAGTTCGTATTATAACACCCATTTTATATATCATACTACCTTGGTCTTATACCTTTCCTTGGTTATACAGTAATATAAAATGCCCATTTTTATTGACTGCATTTGTTGACAATCATCGTCATACACAGAGACGTGTGCTAAAGTTCCCGTCAGTGACCGCATAGATTGTGCTCATACTTCTTATGCTGACTGTTTGGATGCTGGTTGTTGCTATGATACATCTTGTTTCCTCACAGAAGGTGAGATTTGATAAAGTTATTTTACTTGACTAGGAAATAGTCGCTGTCTATGTTATTTTATGTCACTGAGTAACTTTGAAAAATCAAACATGAATTTTAGTGATGTCGAGCATGCATGACATGGTTGTACGGTGAGGTTATTTTGTCAAGGGCAACCGTTAGCACACTCCTATGTATTTTCAATACATACACAAATTGCGTCCAATCTTTAAGACTTTTCTTTATCAGCACTGTATGCAAGGGGAGACGAAGTCATATTATGTTGTCTGTACATCAAGTATGTTCCAGCATGCCAAAACAGGATATGTCATTTCTTATAAAACCAAAAATAGGCAATATTGTATACAGTGAAAAACTTTGTCACTGAAAGCACATGATGATGTTCAATTTGCAACTTTTGAAGAAAAGTCAGTATGGTGTAGTTGCCGTTAACGTTACCCTAACCATATCACATGTAATGCACCGGGGTATATTTCACAGGCTGCGCTGATGATACGTTTTACCGGGATGGTGGTTGTCTTCAATGTAACTGTCAATCAGTCTGTAATAAGAACACTGGTAGTTGTGGTTCAAGGTGTAACCATGGATTTATCAGTGAAGACTGCCAAGAAGGTATGTCCCTTGTTATGCAGGCTGTTTCTCTGTGTTCGCCATATTTTCATTTTATTACTGCTCTCAAACCCATTCTAATAGACCTTTCATGGCTTATCATAAAATTACCCGTATATGTCGTGCTTCTTTTTCTTTTCCTGGAATTTAATCAGCTGAGTTGCATGTATCTAAACATTTGATCAATTGTCGATTCCCTTTGTGGGTGGGCTAGTATGCGCATTTGGTAGACACAGGTTAGGCAACACAGAAAGCATATGAAAACTAAATTTCTCTGCAACAATGAGATCATGTATGTTTGCCTAAAACCAAACTCTAGCCCTTAAAATTGCTGAAAAAAGAGGCAGTAGGTCAAAGAGTATCCGAAGTCACCTCAAATATAGCAGAAAAAATAGGCTCTGCTATTAGTCAAGATCCATGAAACACCAAACCTGTAGTCCTTGCAGTTGATTATATATACGGAAGTAGGTCAAAGGTCATCTGACGTCATTCCAAGCTTTTGAGGAAAACGTTGGTCGCACACGGAATAATGTACAAAATAAACCGGTCTCCTGAAATTTGCGGTACAAAAAATAGATCAAAGGTAAATTTAGGTTGTTCCAAATTTTAGAGAATAATATTTGTTTCATACTGGTTATCATTGAACAAAAACCAAAACTCTTGGCCCTTATACTAATATGATATGTGAAAGTAGGTCAAATATCATCCAAGATCATCATAATATTTTAGAAAGTTTTCTTTTCATACTGGTCAAGATACAAACAAAATGAAACTCCTACCCCTTGAAGTAACTGAGATACAAGAAAATAAGTCAAAGGTTAACTTTTCCTCTTTCTGGTCATTATTCAAAAAGATCAAACCTCTAGCCCTTATATAGTTACTGAGATAAATGACAGTAGTTCAAAGGTAATTCCAGCTCGTCCAAAACGTTTTGGGTCATTCTTGTCTCCCTGACATGACAAAAAAATAGGGAAGAAGAATGGAGAAGTAGCGATTTTATAATATTTTAACAGAACATTTAATAAGTAAACCAAACTCTTGTACAAAAAGATACGTATCAAATAAATTTATTTTTAAAGACAAAAAGGAGCAAATTTGACATCAGACATAAAAGCTGATAAAAGAGATGAACAAGAATGACTGTTGAACTTGAAAAACGATGAAACAAACTGATTTTAAGAAAAATACGGTATTATCTGATGAACAATCATTATATACAGTAACAGCAAGTGAAAAGTAGAGAAAGGTACTAACAATAACGACGACAAAAATCAGTGACGAAACAGGGGAGATAACTTATGAATAGAGATAACAGCTGGAAATACCAAAGGATAAATAAGGATAAATAGGAGTGATTTTTTAGTTCTTTTAGAGTTCGTTAACGTAAATATCCTCAATAGTATAAGACAAATACAGTCTTTTTAATACGCGAGATTGACAATGCACATTATCGCTTTAAATGTACGGGTAAGCGCTCTGATAACATGAGTTTTCCCATTTTCGTGTTCAATTTAAATATCTACAATGCGTTGTTTATGCGAAGTTTTAAAATGGTATAAAGAAGTCGATTGTTCATAATTTGAAATGCTTTTGGTCATTTGTAAAGTGTAAACGCAAATCTTCATAGTTTCCTTGAACTCTTTTTACAATGATTTTGAGTGTTCGACCACCGATCACATTGCTTACATAATTCGCAGGTATTTTAAGAGCACATATCATACGGATATAAATCCTACCAATGATCCATCATGTCGGGTTTCAAATGAGATAGTATAAGTTATTTATATTTGACAATTGTAAGACAGTGACTGTAATTGATTGTATCAGGATCTGTGGCCCAGAAGATGACGACAGATTTGCTAAAGAGAATGAATGATGGAGAAAGATGAGAGCATTCTAAAAGTATGTGTAGAAGGTAGTCTCTAGCATTGCAGAAAACACAATTTTGGATGACTTATACCCAGAATGGAACATAAAGCGCAAGCGGTAAACCAAGTAAACACCGTTGAAGATCATGATTTTTTTTGAAATTAACTGAGATAACAAAAAGTGGAAAAGAGGAAGAATTCGACCGAAACAAAAGGGGCCTTTGCTTCCAATAACTCGTACTTCTTTGGATATGAACATTTAAACAGTACATATTATCACACCTTGCATCACCATTATATCGAGCTTCAGGAGTTCGATGTTTTCTTAAGAGAGATTGACCATCTTTAACTTTATTATATAGTTTTTTTTTAAATTTGCATTGCATTCATTTTCAGTCGATATGAAATTTGTTAAGTGGAAAATGAATTCATCTGTGCGACACTATCACTTCAGTTTGTAGTTATCTTACTGAAATGTTTATTGCCAAGCTTGCTTATTACAATTTCGAACATTTTGTTTCACGTTTAAAATGCTTCTTTCCACACAAAACATGTTTGTGTTCGAAATTTCTTTACAGACCAAAGTCCCATTGTCGATGACTTCAGTCAGAACAACAAGGAAAATTCTGGTCAGCCAGCTACATTTTTATGCTCTGTCACAGCAAACGAAGCAGATATGCAAGTAACAGTGACAGCTTCATCCGGGTCTCATCAAGGTGTCGTCACAAGCGGGTATCATCCAGACTACGAATTTTCTAACACCTTTGACGGCGTACTTGTTGAAAAAGACGAAATCGTGAAATGTAAACTTACTCCTGGCGATGATGAAAAGCAGATTATAGCTGACGTCTATAGTAAGATTTCTATTTCTTTAAAGTGGCACTGATCACGTTACTCTGAATAAATACATAGTAACTAAACAAAGAATGTAGATATCGTATCGTATCGTATACGGTTTTAACAAAAATCTTTCGAGTGCTGTCACTTTGAAATATCTTAATTTACTCCTTAGAGTCAAATGAACTTTCTATTGACTTGTACAGGATGTGCTCGTATAGTTCTGTTGTTGTATACGATAAAACCGTACAATATAATATTGACTAACAATGTTCATTCCAAACCATAGGCTTATTTTCGTAAATATTGTCGATGAATAAAATGTCAGTTTAAAGTGCTTTGTTAACACCCGCTGAGTATTACGTAAAAACGAAATGAAAAGACAGTTGACTGTTATCACGTGATTTAATTTGTAAATTGGTAAAATGAAAGTCAACTCTCAAGCCATATATGACACAACTAAGTTACTGTAATTCCACTTGCGTTTTTATGTTTTTATACAAACATAAATGTAAAGTCCAACCTGTGTTGACAAATAGCCCGTGGTTAACTGATATATCTAAGAGTCAAATGACGGTTCATTGGGATGCTTGGGATACTTCTATTGATATTGGAGATGGACCAATAGAGCATTATGAGGTCTGGTACAAAGTGACTGGTGAAAATGACTTCACTTCGTACGACACAACAACAGACCAAACGTCCTTGCATGTAACAGTGCTGACACCCTACACAAGTTACACATTCGCAGTGAAGACATACAGACCAGGTGCTGGCGGCGGGGGTGACCTAGGTCCGGAAGTCACAGATCAAACACTTTGTGACGGTGAGAAAGTTTAACATCCTCAAACCAAACCTAACAAGATACTTTACTATCAAGGACTGCATCGTTGGTTTGTAGTGAGATCCATGATTGGACTGAAATACCAATTAATGTAACACTTCTATGAATGAATTATTTATCCGATTCTTACAAGTTTCTCAAGGCACATTTGAACATCTACCCATAAATAACACGAGTACATTTTTCTACACTCATCTAGTCCAAAATCGGCACTGTCGTGATTTTTGCCTTTACTTTTTACCAATAGATTAGTAAAATGTATTCTGGAATTGGTTTTGACATGATAAAAAAGAATTACTTCAGTTAATATCTCTAATAATAAGTAAGTTTATTCAGATACTATAGGCCACCGGCCTCAAAGTATTCCATATCAGGTATCAAACAAATGTACAGGACGCTCTCTCAGGAATTGGCGAGAGAGAGAGAGAAAAAGAAAAGAAAAGAAAGTAACAATAGCTATACAAAAGCAGGTGTTATTACATCGTTGCAGGTGTCTCAGAACGCTTCTTCATACCGAAGAAGACAAATTTCGCTAGATTGCGTAAAACAGTTGTACTCTGAGTCTGCATGAGCAAACTAAATTTTTGGTTTGACGGATTTAAGTAGAAATATTTTGGAATGTATTTTGTTCTTAAATCTTGATAAAGAGGACAAATTATACAGAAGTGGAATTCATCTTCAATTGATTTTAAAATACAGTAAGCACAGGTTCTTTCTGCACGTTCGTTACGTAATTTCCTATCTCTCTCAATGCGTAAGGAATGCATAGATACTCGAAAGCGACATAAGGCCTCTCTGTACCGATCATTTTCAATACAAGATAAATACATCTCTTGCATAAAAGAATATTTGAAAGTACGGTAACAGTCCAGTTTGGGAAAAAGATGTAAATTTGAGCTCCAATTCTGAGAGTCAATATCTCGACATCTCAGTTTGAATAAATTAATAAAATTAACCTTATTACCCACACTTGGTTGAGCCATGCTTCACCCATGCCAAAGGAAAACAACAACATTTTAACATCATAGGCCCAACATGGTTTACACTTATTAGCTTCTTCACGTTGAAATAAATAACACTTGTACACGAGACGATGTTGTGGCATTGCAATTAAACGTAGCCAATACTTAATAATCTTTACAAGTCTACATGTGCGTATTGTAAAACGGCCAACTCACCCCGACAGCGAGGGTGGATGCATTGCCATACAATTTCAATACGAAACGACAAAATTTATTTTGCACTATTTCAATTTGGTCAGCCGTGTGGAAGCCCCACATTTCACTCCCATACGTTAAGATTGGTAATATCTCGAAAGTAACATTCTTTCTCGGAATTACTTCAGTTCCGTTGGGACAACCAATCATAGAAGAGGCAAACACTCTCAGCGAGACAGAAATTTCAGTTTCATGGAAGGTAACTATTTAACATTTTTCATTTGAAAAGCACTATTTATAGGAGCTGTTAATACTGTATCGCTTGTGTCTTTGCAATTACTACAAATGTTTTCTACCCCTTCGTCGACACTAAAATGATTTTCCGGACATGATTTGTGGAAAGGTCATCACATGAGGATTGATCAGATGTTAAACGGGCCTATTAATCAATAGAATTTTTGATTAATTAACAGACTGGCTGTTGGATTGACTCACTGATTAGTTGATTGATTAATTGGTTGATTTGTTGTTTTTATAAGATGCAACATTTGCAAATTTGCGTAAGGGAGTAATATCCTTCGACGTACAAGTATAACGTTCCTGCATAGTATTCTGCTGCCGTTACTTTACCCAGATTTTCTATTTCATATATTTTCATGCTTGCTTCCTTGGGAATAGGCTGTATATTATTCGGCAATGTGCCGATTATAAAAGGCAAGGTATGACATATCATTTTGCTAACTTTTTGTTTGTTGAAATCACAATACAAGATAAATGAAGCTGACTTAGAACCAGGTATTCTTCAATGTGACTCTCTGACGTCATACACAGTACATTATCGAGTGAGTGATACATCTTCAGCCTATGAGACGGAACGAACAGACCCAGACACCACAAGCACAATTATTGGCTGGCTAGATCCCTGCACTGAATATGAAATTTCTGTGTCTATGGATAATGATGTTGGACATGGAAAATTAAGTTACCCAATTTTCAATACAACTATGTCGACAAGTAAGTATTAAATAAGACTCAACAATCGTTTTGCGCTACCTTTCCAATCGTTGTTAAACATACATACATACATACATACATACATACATACATACATACATACATACATACATACATACATACATACAAATATGTATTGATGAATTATGAAGTAATGTACATACTAATGTTTAAAGTTGATTCAAATTTATGGACTTACGACACACAACATAAGTTGAGAGAGTTATGCATAAAGCGATATGAGTATACAGTAATATTATACAGACACTTACACGCACACTTATAGCCTATACTTATAAACAAACAGTTTTGTAAATATGTATGTTAATTATATTTGTTACAGTGTAATAAGTATAATTATTTTTTTCTTTTAAATGTTTGACATGGTTATTATTGCATGTCTTCATGGACACAGACACTGACAGAGAGATACATACATACATACATACATACATACATACATACATACATACATACATACATACATACATACATACATACATACATACATACATACATACATACATATATTTATATATAATCTCCCAGTTTTTCGAACGAGTGTGACGTCATGGAAAACGAGGGTTTCCCCCCAACATAGCGGCAGTATCCCTCCGAGCCAGTAGGCGAGGAGGGATACAGCTTTGTTGGGGCAAACACGAGTCTTCGATGACGTCACATGAGTGAGAAATACTGGGATATTATATATCTATCACATGCATAGACCCACTTTTTTTTACTTTCACTTTCCCGCGCGATGTAATTTGGACCTTTATTATGTCAGCGTGGCGGATGAAGTGGTATAGCTCCAGCTGATTCCGTTCACACTCGGACGCACGTTCCTTTCGATGCGTCAGTGTAGTCTCTTGCTGTCGGATTTTCCGCGCAAAACTTGAATGGACAAGGGAAAGGAGGATGAAATAGTATCTTCAGATGTATTATTTTGTTTGAAGGTAAAGTAATAATGTAAAAAATGCATCGAAATTTAACCTTGTCTTGCTGTTCATAGCGGTGCTTACACGTTGTTTAAACACTGTACGATTTGAACGAACACGCTGTCCACTGCTGCAGTCGTCATTTTTACTGCTATCTAAAAATCGGGTCAGTTCCCGACTTCGGTCATAATATATGAATAAAACCACAATTGAACTGTATCACATCGTTCTTGTTGGTCATTCATACAGCTACACTGTACCAAGGAAAGTTATATTGCTCGAAACTGGCGAGGACTGGAGGAGTACGATGCCCTATGAAGATCGTACGTTCTCATATAATATTCTCAACGCCTTGGACGTTGTTTGAAATTGAGAGGAAAAGTGTATCATCGTTCGTTGTAATGATGAATGAAACTAAAATCATAAACAATCACAATAAACAAAGCGCAAAAAAAACGACTTTTAACATTTGCCATGTAACGTTCATTCGATCTCGACTTTACTGGTGTCTTATGAAAACACTTCATTGTGGCCGCGGCTCCTATCGAGACGAAGTGGCACAAGCTTTTGAAAACCGCGTTTGCCGTACGTTACTACAGTAAACACTCTCGCTTTATTACAGCCTACCACAGAAGTTCAACAGCAATACAACACTGTGCCGATGCTGGTTTACTTACCATGAAATGATTTTGATACATCATAATTATTCTTAATATATATGTTGGATACTGGTTCGGTGATAAATTGGTCGATTTTGAGCGATGACTCGGCTGTTTACGGCTCGTGACGAGATAGCACAGTACAGTGGTAGTAGCAAACGTAGGGAGCAGACGACAGTGAACGCTCTCGTGACCCCAGTTGAAAAAAAAAACAAACTTTCACAATCATCGCTACCAAAAGCCTTGACGTTTTCGCTATTTATTACCTTTACCGCATTTTTCAGTAAACTACTTTGTGCCCACTCAATTTTCATCTGCACGAGAATGCTTACAAGTTACAAACAGTTTCAGTAGGAAAAAAATTGCCGACCCCGTATACCCCTACTTCTGACATCAGAAGTAGGGGTATCCGGAAATCCTGTAAACCGTATACCTATAGTGTGATGTCACACTATAGGGATAACTGGGTCTATATACATAATATATATATATATATATATATATATATATATATATATATATATATATATATATATATGTATATATGTATGTGTATATATATATATATATATATTATATATATATATATATATATATATATATATATATATATATATATATATATATATATATATATATATATATATATATATATACATACGCGTGTGTTTGTGAACAGCCCCGCAGAAGGTTGAGGAGCTTTCGGCAGTAGCTATGTCGTCATCGGAGATAAAGGTCACTTGGGCAAAGCCAAATACCGTTGAATGTCCTTTGGAAAGATATGGAATTAACTTTTATCAAGATTCCTATTATGAATGTGGAGAACTACAGAGTTTTGAAGTTATTTATTTCAACGCGACCGAATTCGAACATGTTGTAAGAGATCTCTATGCGTCTACCGAGTACAAAGCTACTGTGACTGCCTATACAAATAGTGGAGGGGGACCTCCTGACTCTGTGCTGGAAACAACGCATGAACACGGTGAGTGCGTGTGGATAAAGCTCGTAAAAGTAACACAAGTTGTGTCAAGTAACATACGTTTGCGTTGTTATGTAGCCATGCCTGTATAGACTTGTCAAGGCAAAAGGTTATAGGACAGAAATGCATGTACTTATATTCCAACCATAGAGTGCCGACTTCTGAGAATGAAAACACACGGACAACAACATTCCTTTTCTGGAATGTTTATGCACAATGAAGGTTTTTTTTTGACAGCATATACTTTGTTTTTCTTTTTTAATATGGTGAACCGCGCTGTACTGTTTGAAAAACAAAACATGACACTCTCTTTGAAGTTTTCCCATTCACAACTACTGGATTAAGGCGGTCCTCCCCTGGCCATAATAATTGAACGTTCCCCTAGATGTATATTTATTGTTGACCTGTTGGTCAATGCATTCTCCTTTTTTGCCTACAATGCCATAGTAATGTCCATACATATCATGATTAAACAAATTTGTTAAACTACATCGAGATATTTCACAGCAGGGATACCTGGAACACTATGTTAAAGATAAAACTCGTCAAAAATTGTACATCATTGGGAATTTAAAGATATTCCGTCAAATTACACTGCCTGAAAGCGTACAATGATGAAATTCCGTTTTTATAACACCTACCAACCATGCGAATAAATGACATCTCGTCAACGCCATTCACTTTGATGAAAACTGACAGTATATTCGTCTAATCTGCCTGTTACAGTTCCCACTGAACCGAGAGACGTTTCGGCCAATGGTATTTCAGACACTGAAATAAATGTAACCTGGAGTGCCCCGATGTGCCCAAATGGTACTGTCATCTCATATATGATTCTTTATTGGCAGTCTACATATGGGAACATCACAAACGATATCATGGCACCTCAAGATTGCATAGATTACACAGATGATTTTAGCTGTTCAATTGGGGAGCTACAACCAGAAACTAACTATAGTGTACAAGTAAGTAACTCACTTGGTGATGGTTATCATGGCGGTGATGATGGCCTGGTGGCTTGATGGTGGTGGTGGTAATGGTTGCCGTGGTTGCATTCACAATGGTGATTGTGATCATATAAGCAATAACCCCAATGTCAGTCATGTATAACAAGAGCATCTGACAAAAAATACTGACAACACTTAATTTTTGGGAGTCAGATTTTTCGTTTTCGAATGGAAACACCATTACCTCTCAAAGAACATCACAAGATCACTGTGTCTTCAAATTGGTAATAGCGATTGGAGCTCTTCAAACGATTTAAAAATGTAAGCAGTAAACGTTGGAGCAAAGGGTTTGAATACAAAATCAACCTCTAATCATTTTTGTTAAAAAGTCACCCGGACCTGTTTCTGTTGTCTTTATATTTGAATTTTAAAGACTCGAACAAAAGTACATCAAGTTTTTCATACTGTTATGAAATCTTAATTTCAAGCCGTAAATACCAAGGATGTTCAAACTTATTGAATAACAAATATGGCTAGGTAATTTTTAATTTTTCGTCCAACACGATTGAAACTAATTTGGGATTATTAGATGGTGAAGAATGTCGATTTAACCTGCAAATGTAATCTCATCTGCTTTTCTTTTTACACTACGCAATTGTTTTTATGAGTAATTTGTAATATTGCAATATTCAGCTATAGGGCACCTCACACTTTTGAGAAATTTGAAAAATAGGAAAATCCAATTATCCCAAATTAGTTCCTATCGTGTTGTCCATGAAAAGTCACCATGCAGTTGTATTGTCTCATATGTAGCTTGTTTGATTATGATTTCTACATTATCATCAGGCAATTATATAGGGACGTGCTGTCTTGAAAGTTTATAGAAACTTAGATTTATGTCTCTCAGCTTGGGTCTGGAGCATTAGACTTGTCGATTAATCGAATATTAACTGAGAATTGTGTACGTGACACTATGAGATAAACTAGCCACAGATATTAAGATGATTCTTGACACTTTTGCTATAATCCGAAGCCCAAACAACGTTTGAAAAGAGAAGATATTATAATGGCAAATTTATACTACCCAAGGCAGGGTCATTTCATGTCAGGATGCCTACATTATAGCATCTAGAGTTGCAATAGCTACCTACTCATTCCTAATGTTCACGCTTTGTCGAATTTATAAACATAGGTGAGAACTTCTGTTAAACTTCCATTATTTTTTCATCAGGTTTCAGCTGAAAACGGTTGTTGTTTCAGTGTATGGAGTGACACAGCTGAGGCAGGCACACTAAGCGTTGAGGGTAAGCAGATTTACGGGTTTATAACTGTCTGTTTACGCAGACTGAAAATTGCATGATGTCTGTTTAGGGGAAGTTGAGTAGAAACACATGCGCATTGCTTTGATCCACATAGAGCAGCAATGCGAGGTAGAAAGTATACCGCTGAGAAACCCGGTGCTTTTCGTCAGAGTGCCTGAAGTTGCAACAAGAAACAGTACATCAGATATCCGGCTACCTAGGATAAAATGAACATTCATTGATTGCTATTCAAATACCGTAGCGACAAATCTGTAAACTATCAAACAAAGAGAGAATGACAAGTGATATAATTTGACATGTATGTAGTCACAGCTAAGCGTGTTATTTCTTTTTAGTGTCTTCCCCAATGTCCGGATCTTCTGCTGGCGTAATTGTGTTCACTTCGATTATTTTGACACTTATTATCATACTTGTTATATTGTTCCTTATCGGTTACCTATACATAAAACGGTAAGACACAGAATTGATCATTAGTTGTTTGTCTCTTGTCGCGTTGAGTTTCACAAAACCATATATTCGTCTTCCTATTTACAAAAATATGAATATCATCTGCAACGTCCTTATGTTTATTGAAGTCGCCATCGCATCTGACGAATTTGACATTGTAACGCTTACAATAATTTATCAGTTTATTTGTTGTTGTTTTTGTTTATTTATTTATATGTATTTAATTGTATTTATTCATTTATTTATTTATTAATGTTATTGTTTGTTTGTTTTGTTTTATTTTATTTCTTTATTGTTATTTTTATGATTTTTAGCACTGGAAAATCGTGGAAAGACATGTTTTCTAAAAGTAACGAGGATTTATCAGGTAAGCTTACCTATTAAGGATATAACGATAATTTTTGACCGTATTATTGTACATACCTTGTGATTATATAGGTATGGATAGACGAATGTTTTACGATATTTGTATAAGTGTAAAAAACTTGCAATGGTATTGAAATCGACGTGAGTCATCGTTAATAAAGTTTCATGTATGCTTTGCTACATGAAATCCATAAAGTTTTACGGCTTAAAAAAACTGCAATTTTTTTGATCCTCTTTATTGCCAGATCACTGTGCCGATTGCGTGCCATATGGCCATATGTTATAAAGGACAATAGACTTGACGGACAGAGGTCAAATTATATGACACTTTTGTTTGGAGTTTCAATATTGACAGATCTTACAAATACAGAAGTCCAATCAACCAACGATTATCTGTATGCCAACGAAGAAATGCTGAATCCACATGCACGAGCCGTTCCAGCACCGACGCCAGTAGCAAGTGAGGAAAGCACTACCAAAGCGATTCCAGTGCTCGCACCTAAACCTATACCAAAAAATGAACGTACAAGCAGAACAGAATATAAAACTGACAAGAACGATAAGTTTAAGCCAATCAGAGTGGAGAATTTGGCTGATTATATAAGAATGAAGAAATCGACATGTGGAGGAAACGGATTGAAGGCAGAATACAAGGTGATAGAGAATGAATTAGGATAAAGAGGAAAATATTAAAATCATTGTTTTCTCTTTGTACGCGCCAGTCTATAGAGAGAATTGATTAAATGACTTATTTTTTCCGTATTAAATTATCTGTTACAATTGTTGCATTCAGTTTTTATTGTTTATTTTTTTCAAGATCTCATACGACTTAATTTCAATTTTCTTTTATTGACGAGTTTACATTGTTTAATTATCATTACAGCTTTTACCAGGAGAGAAAGTCGGATCTGGTGAAGTGTCTCTGACAGATCTCAATAGACAAAAGAATAGATTCAAAAATATCGTTGCATGTAAGCTTTTCTCATTTCTCTATGTTCATAATTTAAATATAAATAATATAAGTATCTTTGTCGTCTTTCGGGAAGATTTCCAATTTTTGAGTATAGCAAGGCATTTTGTAGATCAGTACTAACATCGAGAAATGCACTAACTTACAAAATGAAGCATGCAATTCAAATGTTCCATTTCTTGAAAGTCTTGAACAATCATGTATGTCGTTTCAATATATTTGTATGACAAAATACAATGATTGAAGAACCCATCAGCTTTTTGCCTTGAAAACTCTGTTTACTTACAGTGGCATTTTAATGCTCTCGTGTACTGTTTATTGTTGATCACTGAAACCTGAATTCAATGATCAGTTAACTTGACGACTTTCATTCCTTGTTGCAGACAATCATTCTCGAGTGGTTTTGCAGCCGTTAGATGACGATCCCAATTCAGACTACATCAACGCATCTTACATCAATGTAGGTTTTATTCACTTGTTATTCATTTCATTAAAAATCATGGCGTGATAACGCATAAGTTCAGCTTGATTTGTTTTTGAGAGGCTTGATAACTTGATAACCGTAAAATGCCATGTGCGATACATGTACATATCGCCTATCGTAAAGTGTTTATAAAGGTCTTGCATATTTAGGTAGATTTTAATTTGAAGAAAGTTGAAATTCCACAGCTCTACTAGCTTTCAACTGTTGTCAACATATTATCAATAATTTTCGTATTTTTTTCGTACAGGGTTATACGAAGAAAAAGGCATATATTGCAACTCAAGGTAAGTACACTATAAAATCTGTGACGTAAATCTATGGAGAATCTATGCCGTCAGTTTAGTCTTCGAATGTTGTTATAGTTGATAGAACGAGATATCCTTTTCCATCAAAAGAGCTTCAGGGGTGATATAGATTAACATGGGCTCCAGGGATGATATAAACAAATGAATTGACTATGCGCGCTTTAAATTGCTCCATAACTAAGGTCCGAAGACTACAACGGTGAATGACCTCTGGAGAATGATTTGGCAAGAACGGTCTACGTCCATACTGATGGCTACGAACTTGAAAGAGAACAACAAGGTATGTAAGGTTAACTTTTGTATTTACCGAAGAAATGAGCAAAAATCGCTGTCTTTTAATGTTGTTCTGTCATTTGCGCATTTCGGTTGCAACTTCGGCACCCTGAAAATTGATCACGAAAGAGTGGTTTGCACACAGAACATTAAGGGAACTTCACAAAAACATCAGTAACGATATCGTAGCCTATAATTCACGTTATTGCTCATGTAAGCATGCGAATCTGCACGCAAGGCGAGGCGTACACCATACCAGGTACGGTTAGGAGTAATTGGGTCAATAATCGGTTCGAGAGATACACGTTATATCACAGAAACACTGAAAATCGTTGCTGGGCGCCCTAAAATAAACATATTAGTAACCATTTGTGTTATCTGTATCGTGCTAGTTTCTGTTCCGTTCACACCAAAGGGTGCCGTACTTTGTTTGAACAGGTCGTGTTAGGATGACCATCGTTCCATTTGTAGCCCCAGTAACAAGACTTGTTGACTACTATCAAAGCATTTGTGCCCCATTTATCGGCTAATTTTACCGTATCAGGTTCTCAATCAAGCATATTGCAACACCGAATTCTCATTGTTTTAGATGAACTGATGTTGATTTCTGGGCAGCACAGACATGTCAACATAAGAACTGATCAAAACCATAGAGAGTAGGCTATTGCTGTCTGTGTAACAACATACGTAACTTTAAAATCGTCTTGACAAACCGAGTGCTGGGCATTTCTACATAGTGTAACAGTACAGTCAGGGCACTTATGAGCACACTACATGTAAAAATAAATAATGAAATTTAACGCTTTTTATTGTATCATTAGGAAAAGTGTGCTAAGTATTGGCCAGATATGGGCGAGGGGGAAATCTATTATGGCAAAATCTGCGTGAAAAATGTGAACGAAGAACTCTTCGCTGACTCAGTCATCAGGACCTTCTTTGTCAAGAAGGTAACAAATATCTGTTGTTCTTTACTCTGGAAGGTTTTGCTTCGAGAGAAGCAACTAAAATGCTATGTCGTTTTCTTTCGCTTTCCCACCATACATTGTCGAGTCTTAAAATAAGCAGAAAACTGAACAATCATCGACCAAAAACCTGCCTGTAAAGTGCTGCCTGATTTAACCCATGTCTTTTACTTCCTTGTCAAATTAGAAAGGCGACGCCAGGGCACGAGAAGTCAAACATTTCCATTTTACAGTTTGGCCAGACATGGGAGTGCCTCAGTATCCATCTAGTGTGTTAGCATTCCTGCAACGATTCAAATATTACACTCTACCGAATGCCGGCCCTATCATCGTGCATTGTAGGTCAGTGGGACGGTTCAACTCTGATATTATACGTTTGCACACAGAATGTGTTTGTGTGTGTGTGCTCTGCCCTTTACAACGGAATATTACTTTTATGTTGTTCGAGAACAGCGTAATGTTTATATTGCGCAGATTCAAAAAAGCTATGGCAAGAAGGCCTGCGCCATTTCCTAATATCCAATGAAACTATAAAGAATATTATACAGAACATCAGACTCAAACTTACTCGAAGAGTGGTTGTATGTGATCAGTACGTCAGGAGAAGCCAAGAGACTTTTACATCGTCCTGTGAATCACCATGACACACACCTTGGTAATCAGTTTGATGATAATCGTCCTGTGATATGACCGATGGTTGTTAACTGATATTATGTGTTTCGTATACTAGCACCTTACACCAGCATCGAGAATATGTGACAACTTCACACTTTGATACCAATTTTAATTGTTGTACACTGAGACTCTACATGTTTCTGTCTAAAATAGAATGTAAACAGCTTTATTATGATGATCCAGCCATCATTATTTAATGCGCTTGAAAGGGCTAAAAGTATTTCGATCTAACCAAGTTTGCTTGGTCCATATAATAGTGCTGGAGTTGGACGCACTGGGACTTTTATAACGATTGATTCAATGCTGGAGATGGCTGAAGCGGAGGGACAGGTTGATATATTCAATTTTGTGAGAAGGGCAAGACACGACAGGATGCACTTCGTTCAAGTTCCGGTGAGTTTAGTTCTTTGCTTTTCAATAGCGTTATCAGAAATCGCACCTAAATGCGTATACTGTGCTCAAGTAAGTTGTATTTGTCAATGCGTCATGTAGACTACACAATCAGACATCACCAATCCTAACCATTTTGATTGAGCCAAAAAAACGTTTCCCCATTTAGGTCATCATTTGTTGAACGGCGTGATCTTTCTGTAAACACACTAATTAAAATTTGATTTAAAGTTTAATACTTGGCTAATGTATATGTGGATAATTACCTTCAAACCATGATCATTACTCACAAATTGGGTCCTTGAATGTCAGCCGATTTCAACAGATTTCCGATCTTTCTTATAAAGGGAACTAGTACTGTTGCAAAACACACATAATTTGCGATCAAATCGGTTGTGTAATGGTTATTTAGTTTTCCTTCACTCGTGCGACACATGAAAAGTTTATTGATGCAAATTCATTCAAATACAATTTTTTAATATCGTGTCAAAAGTCAAAGTTAACGTACTTTTATTATCAACACCTATTGAAAGTTTGATGTTATTCTTCACAGTCATACTTTCATAGGACTTTTGCCAAAAATAATTCTTATTTGTCACATGTCTGAGACACAGTTACCACGGTTTTCGATATTCATTTGACAGGAACAATATGAGTTCATCTACACGGCTGTCTTGGAGGCTACCGTGTGTGGAGATACACAAATATCAGCAGCCGATTTGAGGATAAGACTTCAGAAACTCAAAGCAGACGACGGCAGCGGAAAATCTGGCATCGAAAACGAATTTGAGGTGAGCGTTGGTACCCTCTATCGATGAAGCTGTAGAGTTATCTTGTGATAGACGCCAAACACAATATTACCTGTTCTGGTATTATAGTTATCTTCACTCGTCAACTAACACATGTATTTAGTAAATGACAGTCACAAACTGTGTGATTTTGAAAATTCACAAAATGCGTCCCTTTGTGGTAGTTTTATTGATGGAAATATTATATTTATTACTCCTTACCTTTCTTGGAAAATTACCTACAGTAAGTAGAAATTCTGCACAATTTAATTGCCACTCCCAAATTGGATTCATCCTTGACTCGGGTGCATACCTTGCGTCCGTGATTTGAGTGTACAATTTACCCACATTATTTTCCTTTCTCCTGGAAAACAGTCTTTATCCAAGGTATGCTATATGCCTTCTGCTGGCGATTGCGAAGGAGGGCAAAGGGAAGAAAACTTAAACAAGAACAGAAACGGGGACATTATTCCGAGTAAGTTACAAAAGAACAAGAAATATATGTAAATTCACAATATATAATTAAGTGATTTGTTGTTCCGATTCGATCTCGCTAACATAACCGATTTAAGGTGTTGCTCTGATACAACTGCTTGCTACCCATCAAAATTCAACTGCAACGTGTTTATTTGTGATTACGTTTTTCTCCTATATAGAGCATACAATTTACTGGTTTATATTCTTAGTCTTTATCCATCATAGGGCGAACAACTTGAAAACGTGCAAGGCGATTGTGACATCCTATGTCAGTTTTAAACGCATCAGTATGTCAAGAATAATTATCGTGCTCATCTTGTTATAATGTAAAAGTAGTCCTATCTCACGCAGTTAAATAGTGGCGTTATTTCGTCAATGTCAAAGTTACTTTGTCATGGTCATTTCCTTCAACCTGTTCGATGAGCACTAATAACAGACTGAAGGAAACTGTTTCTCTTCTAAGTTGATCGATTCAGGCCCTACTTGATGACTCCAGGCGAGGGTGGCGATGCTACAAACTATATCAATGCATCGTTTCTGACGGTAAGCAAGCTTTCATCATTCCTTCAGGAGAATATTTACTATTGATTCAGAATTTAAGTCGTTCGATATGCAATAGAGTTAATATCTCTTCAGACAACCTGCGATATTAAAACATGTTTTGTGTATGTGACCGGAAATTTGATAAACAACGGCGAGACACATTGATGAAACATATATCTTTTACCCTTAATGACCCACCTTACGAAACTGAATCCCAGTTTATTATCACAATTTCCTTCTGTCTTCGTCTCTCCGAAAGGCATACACACGAAAGGATGCTTTCATAGCCACACAGATGCCGATGGAACACACTATCGTTGATTTTTTTAGGATGGTGTATGATTACAAGACAAACACTATCGTCAGTTGAATGACATGGAAACAGATGAAATGGTAAGCATTTCTTGTTAATAATTAAGTCTTCATAATATGAAATCAATGTGACTTTTTTACGATACGAATGTTCATTAAGCAGTTGATTTTACAAATTTTTAATTCTCCGACAGAAAAGTGGGAAATATTGGTGTGACGATGAGCCCATCAGATTCGGTCCGTTCGTCGTTAAAGTCAGTGCGACAGAGAGTTACAATGGTATAACAGAACGCATCTTTCGGTTGACGTACACCCCAAAGGCGGTGAGTGAATGACTTTATATGTAGGTATTCATAGATGTAATTATCATATTATTATCACGTATATTTTCATTTTCGCTAATAGGGGCCAAGATTACTTGAACAGTCGATGTGTGGAAATTTTAATCACTTGAATAGTCCACGGATAGCTTGTTGCTGCGGAATTTTTTTTGTATTTGGAATGACAGTTTATTTGCAATGACACATTAGCTAGTGAATAGATTTATCGTTTTTTCGAACTTTATTGGCCGCTGCATGTACGTCTATATCAGATGTGTGTGTGTTGTTTCCCTCAGGAGAAGGAGGCACCACGCACCATCACACAGTTGCAAGTTGACTGGCCGGCCAGAAAGGGAGTACCCTCATCTGACTCAGTTATGGTTGATCTAATCAGTTTAGTAGAACGAGCTCAACAACAATCAGGAGACAACGCTATTACCGTTCACTGCAGGTATGCTGTTTGATATTTGGAAGATTGTGTAAATATAAAATGCCAGAGTTTTGCTCGGGCATCAAAAAAACAAGCATTAAATACCGGTTGATTATCGCTTATCTTGGTAATTTTGTAAGCTGACACTTTGATAACTTGGCATTCGCTGGAAAGTTCAACGGGAACTGTTAAACCACCGTCCCTCCACCCGTGACGGTGGTTAAACTCACGCTTTAGTGAGATCATCGATATTATTTTCTGATGGACTACCGTACAAATGATTCGTAGGGCAAATTTGAAAGAATATGAAAAACTTTATAACTTTATAAGCTGAAATATTGTTTTCGAAACCGCCGATATAACTGACTAAACCCTGGATCGTGTCTCTGCTAGGAAGTGACACGAGGCAGCACCTGCCTGATTAAGGACCTCAGTAAATGCGGAAAACACGACGTGGAGAATTTGAGTTGAGTAGTCACGAGTAAGATAAGATCTCAGTGAATACGATCTGAGTAATCAAAAGTAAGATAAGACCTCTATAAAGAGTGTCCTCATCATAGGCTAGTTTCGACAGAGACCGGGTTTCATTTCCCTACCATCAAGATAAGATGTCGATAACCTTTGTAATTATAAACCACGGTCAGAACTTCCGAATGTACATTTTGCCGTCATCCTCGAAAAGACCATGGAACGTCGTCTAATAACGTTTGAAGTCGGTTGACGTCATCTATTAGCAATATACAACACAAAATGTCCCAGGTGAACGTGCAGGAGGTTTAGATACAATGAGCGATTAAATGACCCCAATAACCCCTCGGAGGTCTTTGTCAGAGATTTTGCATACAGTGGGCATGCAAGAGAATGGTAAATCTTTGCTGGTCGAAATTAAAGCTGAATGAAATAATCTATATTTACTATCTGTGACTATAATCCAAGAGCGCTTTGACAATTTTTCAACAGGTTTCTTCAATTCCCCTCAGAAGTGCATTATTTAAATAATGCCATAACTGTCAAAAACACGTGTAAATCTGTTACAATTCTAGGAATGGTATCGGGAGAAGTGGTGTCTTCTGCGCAATCGTCGCGGTTTGTGAGAAAATTAAAGTGGAGCAGATGGTCGACGTGTTACAAGCCGTGAAAACGTTGAGAAATAATCGGCCTGGCATGGTGGAAACGCTGGTATGTTTGTTTATCAATTCAATCCACGCTGGCGTTGATGTGTTCGCGTCGAATCCAAACGCCAGTGCGTTCTCATTATTGTCTAATTTTTCCTTCTACTGTTAATTTTGCCAAGCCTTCACACTGAATCTTTTTGAAAATTTGCCATAACAAGGGAAACTCGTCATTTAATTTTTCCTGCACTAAGCTCATTCTGTCAGCTTAATAAGCAAATGTGCGCTCTGTATTTCACCCGGACCAAATAACCAGAAGTCGATGTTATCGAAATAAAAGACTTCGAAAGAAAAAAACGCTAAACCAGTAGCATCTACATCTACTTACACGGGTGTCACAAGGTCAGCATAAAAACACAAAACAAGAACCGCCTCTTTTTAAAATAACCTCTCCAAATTTTCATCGCTAGGGAAGTATCGGTATTAACGCTATCGCGTTTACAAACCTTTCATTTCCTGACACATGTTGACTTTTTGACTTTGTCATCAGAAATCAATTATTGAGTCTACCCTAATTCTCATGCGCCCCCATGAAAAAAACCTACTCGAATATTACTGCTTTTGCATTGCAATGCTGACTGCCTAAAATCTCTAGCGGCAAAATGATCCGGCTAGATTCCTCTGATTACCTTTATTCGTTAGTTGTGTCAGAGTCTCAATACATTTTTTGCCATAAAATGCGATTCAAGCGAAATTCTATGAAAATTAAATGATGCAACATTGACTATACACGTATATGCGCTTTTTAATCAAGGTCATTACATCCCTTATCCATCGCCATGTCATCCTGTTCTCTCGATTAACCGTTTCTATATCTTCTGCACTTCCAGATTCAATACCAGTACTGCTACGATGCTGTTCTCAGCTACCTGGATTCGTTTTCCGCTTACTCAAATTTTCAATGTTAGCTAGCTTGCGAGGAGTGCAACTTTGATGTGGAGTTCCCCTTTCTTAAAAAATTAATATCAGTTACAGTGAATGTGACATCGACCATCCTGGTGAGATTTTCGATGTACAAGCCATAATCTGTCCCAAAGTGAAAGCCTTAAACATTTGTTCACACTTTTCTTGATTAAACTTTCAACCATAATATTATCAAATTGAAAATAACAGTCAGGAGTCACCGTGGCTATGCAAAGTTTGTACCAGACAAGCAAAGTATCAGACGTTTACCGACATTTAAAATTCATAATGGCCGCCATTCTTACGTGAACTTTTATCACTTTTATGGCGAAAACGGTGAAAAATTTTTCTACTTCGAGTGCTACAAAATGAGCCCCATAATTCCCATGATAATTCAGGAAACTTTATGCATCTGAATATCTGTCCCTGTCAATGTATATTTTCAAGATGAATTTTATGTTATATTTTCAGTGCTATTCCCAGTTGGGACTTTATCGAAAAATCTAGCAATGTATTTATATAACGATTGCAATTTCCAAATACCCAAAAATATTCTTAGTTAATTCTTATCCCGGGCCTTTTCGAGCCGGGGTTTAGAGTTTAATGTTTGACGTAATACTATCAGATCTTGCGATGTCCGATCATTATGCCTGCAGTGTTTTCCAGATTAACGAAAGACCCAAACAAATATAAACTTACATAAAGTAGAATTCAAATTATTTATATACATCAGCGAATTTCTTGTTTGTTGTTTGCAATGTTCATTCTGTATACATGATATTTTATGTTCATTTTGAGCACAATTTTTACCAAATCTGTAGTAGTAACTACTTCTCCAATTTTTAATTTGAACTATCTGATTTCCGGATATGTTCATGAGTTTTTCGTTCTACGTTATTTTTGGATGCTCAGTGTTTCACCAAGGGTAAATTAAAGGATAGTTCCCCAGAATTTGCTACTTACTTTTGACTATTTTACTTAATCTTATTTCGACATGCCGTTCTTAAAACGCTTATTTAACCAAGAACAGATGTTACTGTGTGTTCTTGTATTTACACAAAGTGAGCTCGTATTCTTGTGGAACCCTTCGCAACAACCTTAATAAAATGTTGGGAATTCGAGAACTACGAATTTGCTATAATTGTGTCATGTAATTAATTACGTTAGCAATTATAGAACATTCGTTTGTTTACAAGTACATACCTTTGTAAAGAATATCAGTATCAATATCTACATGTCTTATGTGACCTTCGATGTTTCCATCAAGTATTTTTTCTTCGATTTAATAACACGATAGTTATTGTAGAATGCGAAGAATTGCTTAAATCGTTGACGCTAAATATCTACATTCACTTTTATATTGTCGGTCAGAATACCCTAGGCTAAATGTTACTTCATTAAAGGTAATATTTTGTTGATTATTGACAAATTTTGAGTGCTAATTTTAATTTCTGTCAACTAGTGATTCGTATCTGATTTTTTTCTTTTATTGACATGCTCAACAATAAAGTTATTTATATCTATATTCATTGTAGCCCCAAAAGCTGCAACGCTTGGCATTATGTTAATCATTTTACATTAAACTACAAAGTTCATGTTGATAAACATACCTTTGATCATGATAGAACGTTTAAATGTGAAAAAAAAAATTATTATTAAGACGGTGCCGCACCCGGTTATTATCAAATCGCCGTTTATTACTTGTTGTTGCGCTGGCCTGTTTGAAACAGGCACGAAAAATCTAACTTCACACTCGTAACGCGACGCTTGAAAAGAGGACAAAATTGACAGAGATGTGAGTCGCGGTTGAGGCGTACTGTAATAAGTACGGTCATCTACAGCAGTGAGTTGACACAGCTGAGTGTAGCGAGAAGTTGCCCGTTTACTTCGCATTAAACTTTAACTTTTTTAGTGGCTTTCCCTTAATGTTCCTAATCATCCTCGCGATGGGTTTTCCTGAATCCCAACCACAGCTGGGGAAGTGTCCGTCTTCGATGATGGCGCTCTTGACTCTGCCGGAGTCAACGTTAAGAACTTCTGAAAGACATCTGAACATTTCACAGACATCAAACCTATTATCGGACAAAGCCTCTTTGTACCTTCATTAACGGTGTGAAGAACTCGCAAATCTATGCCTCAAATGGGCGGGATCGTCTGGTCGTAGAGCATCGATTAATTGATGTAAGTTACGTTATTTTCACGGTAAAACTGTCAATGTTTCTCTCGAAAATTGACTTTGTAGGCATGCTGCAATTTCGGTCTCGCTACTTTGAAAAAAATTAGGCGCACGTGTACACAGAACAGTTTTGTCTGTAAAAGCACATGACAAGAAACTCTTCCCTAAACCTAAGTCACTTTTAAGAATTTCGTGACTAAGGGACTGGACAGAAATACGGAAGGGAGAAGGTGTTTTTTATGGCAGTGGGGAACAATCTTTCTCGCAAGCATTTTTGAAGGGTCATAACATTTTCATGCTTGGCTTTGTTGAAGGATCAGCATTTTTGCGCAACCATGAGAAGACATTATGTGGCCAATATCATGCTTCATCCAAAAATATACAATCATAATGCGTGGGAGTATATTTGGCAATAAATTTACAATCTCCCCTACAAAACAAACTATATCTGTACATTATTATGATACTTGATGGTATTGCTCTCTGCTTGAAGTAGGAGATAAAAAGTGCATGTGTGTGCAAGAAATAGGATTTTTGGATTTAAAAATTAAAAAATGTTTATTCACTGTTCCGGGCAGCTTATGCGAGAACTGTAGAGTATTTTATCCCTATATAAATCAGCCCTTGGTGTTGCGGCAAGGGTTTTAAGATTAAAAATTTTGACAGACGCTCAGTGGACGCTTACGTGATCAATAGTACTGTCGATTCATGATTAGTGTAAGAAGAAGAAAGTAGAATTAATTTTCACTTTTTTATACATTAGTAAGACCACCACACATTGGGTAAACAATAAATATACTTCGTCACTCACTGATGTGCACAGTTCGCTTTTTCAGAGTCCAGGGCAGGTGTAGATTATCTGTTTAATTTGTCAAAAAGTTAGACATAAATGACAATTTTGTTTATACATTTTTTGCATTTATCATGATAACAATCCACTTTGCTTAAAGGGACGTATTGTGCTGTCATTATTTTTGCCATAGCAACTGTACTGCCGACTATTACAAGCTAAAAAACCTTTCTGTCTGAAAACTGGCAATTTTCATCAAGTTATTGACACTGAGGGCGCTTTTCTAAGTGTGAGTTCAATTCCAGTATCCCTAGCATGAGTACTCGTTAATATGCAAGGCAATTTTATCTCTTTTTCTTTTATTCATCGCGAAGGTATGTAACGATATCTTTTATTAATGAAAGGGAGGAAGATAATATTTACTGGGTAATGGCAGCGATGTTTTATTAATGGCTAGTGGAAAAATCGAACTTTGCCGTTTTGTATTTGTTTCAATCTTTGTTTCTTGTTACAAGCACTCAAAAAACATGTCGGCGCCCATGAATTTAGCTTGGTACACTTTCGGTTACTCGCACTGTATATATTGAACCTTCGCATGCGTGGTCAGTTAGCCGCTGGAGAGACTATAAATGTACTTGATAATAATAAGATGGTTACAAGTAGAAATGTATATGAGATATTTGGCATGTCTATGAAAACGCTGATTCAATATCCATGGTATTGTATAAGAAATTATGAATATGTTTCACAATACAAAACTAGATAAATGTTTTACAGACAAAATGGAAAGCATGGCACGCTTTTACCCTCCGAACCGCAAATCTAATACAACATGTCGTGACGGTCGAATAAAGGGTAGACGTCGATTGTTATACATCACCTACCTAAGTTCAAAACGTGAACAAATATGTAGTCACTATGTCAGCTATGTAAAATAGAAATTTGTTTCGCTAAATCACAGATGGCTTTTATCAAACTTGGACACCAGATATTTATCTACAAAAGGAAGGTTGCTATTAGCCGTATGCATTAATATCCTTCGAATTTTTATTTGCTTTATGGCCCTGAAGGACAAAAAATACCACTGGATATGGTAAGCACCTGTGTGGTACCAAAGAACCTGGAAAGAATTAGCGGGTGGGGGCACTATTTTTCATGTGAGTGGCCGCCGGGGAGTGGCCTTTCACAATGCAAGCATTAGAAGATTAACTACCTTTCGTGGAATGATTCTTGTATGAAATATGACCCAAGTGTCCAAAATATGCATTTTACATCCATGTATATAAATAATAAAAAAATTAGTAGCACTAGTCTTTGTGTTGACAAGACATCACCAAGATGATCCAATCCATTAATGACCGTCAGTCACCATCATTGCCAAAATATACTGTCTAGGTGCATTATACACATGGTCGAACCGTTAATTCCACCTTCTTATGTCTGCATTAAACGATGATGATTACATCTTATTTTAGAGAATATTTTTTCATTTAAAAAATAACAAAAAAAACAAAGTAATGTTGGAAGGAACACATGTTATATGTCAGCAATTAAACCATTATACAGACATTTAAAAAGGAACATCGCTACATATACTGCCGTCCATCGGTCATATGGTTTAAAGCAGTATTATTTGATACAATCCTTTACCTTCTACTGTTTTCAATGTTCACAAAATCTTTTTATAGACATTTTCCGTTTATATCATGAACAAAGCAATTTTGTCTGTGTTAACCTTTTATGGGCAAAAAGATAAGATACTTTACTCTTAGGCTAATCGTTTTTGTTAGACACTGGCCTATAAATTCTGAAACTGCACCCAAATTGTCACCAAATGACTCAATTTTGATAACTAAATTTTTAAACTTTTCTACAGGATGGAGACATCTCCCTTTTGACCTCCCCCTTATGACCATTGCACATGGGAATTGCATCACTTTTGTCACAAAGTAAAATACCCCTCTTCTATCTGTTTTGCAGACAATTTCATGCTGTAATTTAAAATCCTTCGCAAGCACATTCACAAAATTCACCAAAAATCCATGGCAAATAATACTTTGTGAGTTGAATTTTCAAAAAGTTTTCTACATCAGGACGGGAGCACCCCTCCTGACCTCGACCAACATGAATACTGCACGGTTGCACCACTATAAGTAATAACATATCCTCCTTTTTCAGTCGATATTGTAATTTCGCTGGCATATGTAAAAACATTCACCTAAACTGCCATAAAATGACACCATTCCATTGGTTACATTTCCAGGGTTCTACAATAGAAGGGGTAACACCCTCCTGACCTCCTTCATATGACAACTATGGTTGCCTTGCACGAATCCAAGTAAAAAGGTATCCTTTCATGTGTGCGGAAAAGTTGATATCTTAATTTTATATTCTGGTTAAGACTCATGTCCACAGTACCTTACTCTGTAAGTCTTTCATAATTAATGAATAAGTTATTTATATTTGTCAGGAAACAATAATAATTAATCACTTCTAGCATTAAAATGGAGACGGGGACATGATTTTGGGGGAGGTCACAACTTATGCAAAAGTTTGGGAAAGGGTCACCATTTTCTAAATATTTAGTCTTTAAATCGTACCCCCCCCCCCCTGTTATTTGTGCCTAGGCCATAAGCAGCCACTAAGGCGAATATCCCCATTGGTTGCTCGTACAGGAGAGCGCCACCTTTCAAAACTCATTGACTTGATAATTAAGCGTACTTGTAACCACCGTCGATATGCTGGTCATGTAAGGTCAGCCAAGCTCCGTAATGGGTATGCAATTAAAGAGAGTTGGACTCCACGGCAGCGCCCGACCAAGGTGTGTGACATGGCGAGGATATGTTTGCCAAAGTTTGGGTTACTTCTAGTGATATATTTGTTCCCTTTAGATTTGGTCAAAGGTAAGTATGATTTAATTTATGCTTGAATCTCATTAGATATTTCAATAACTTCTGAAATCTTCCAAAAGTAGTCAATATGTGGCACAATTTGTCGACGGAGCACATGAAGGACATTGGACTTTGACCACGACAGTATTCAAGTATAAAGAATTACAGAAGGCTAACCTATGGTACTCTAGTCTATCAGTAAGTTATGCAGTAACTATACTTAGCTAACTATTGATCTGCTGTCTGTAATTGCGCCACCAGCATTACCACCGTTGCCACAAGATTGAATTGTTGGCAAGTCAATTATCAAAGTCTGAATTGAATTATCAAAGAAAACTGAGAATAATGTTAAAACTGTATAAATCCAAGTTAATATGGGTACATTGAAACATGGATGCCTCATTTGGTCACATTAGTCAGCACACTGAAATCAGTACACTATACATAAACAGTGAGTCGATCTTTTTGAAATTGGGGATTTGGCCGAGCGGTTTTAATTGCGGCTTCTCCACTAGGCGACTTGGTGCCGTACGTTGTGAGTTCGAACCCGTTTGAAACCAACGTATACATTAACAGTAGTAGTAGCTTAAAAACGGCGCATTTCAGTGGAAATTGAACAAAAGTATCGGCTTTATCAGGCACTTGCCTGCATAGGTATTTTAATCACCTCTTCTGTACCAAAAGAAAGTATATTGGTACTTACTGGTATCTACATCCTGTTGCGTTGATAGCGTGAGTATCTCATAAACAATGGGGCTCAACACTGAACTTTGTAAATGCTTAGAGATACAAACATGTTTGGAGTTAACTTTTGTGTTGTGCAGCTTGATGAATCTGCTAGTGAAGAGCTTTAAAAAGCAGCGGCGCGTGATCAAACAACAACGGCAGCTATTTTTTCCCATTTCTTAATTTCTTAAGGGGCTTTCAAATAAAAATCTTCGAGTTTGATTATTTTAAATGATGTAATTGTGCTGCCATGTTGCGCATGTTGGTAGTACTGACATGTTCAGGTACAGTTTTTGCGAGGCTACTGAAGAGGCATAGATAACATCCTCCCATTTTTGTGCCTACTTGTATTCACCTTTATCATATTATAATGAGATTATTTATTGAGATTATTAACTTACATAAACAAATACCAGTAGAACCTTCATCATTTGACTATATAATCATACGAATATTTACATAACCAGAGATACGTGGGTGATTTTACCTGTTGAGTAAGGCCATTACAATGTTCTCACCATCTACTATATTCTCCGGAACATAAATCCCTGCTCAGGTATAAGCCAGTTCCCTACTTTTAAAGGCTTTGAAAGAGCTTTGCAACGGTGTACAATTCCCAATACTAGATTATCTCAAATACAGAATTCAAAAGTCAATGGTATCATGTGTGGATTGATCGCAAAGGTGAAGCTTAGGTCAACTGAATCATATCTCCAATGATTCATATTTCATACTGGTGTCAACATGAATGATAAAATCGGTGGTAGAGGTACTATTGTATGTGGGGAATCAAGGGGACAGAGGTGAGCGTGGGTTTGGAAGGTGCTGTTAAATGTTAAAGTGGGTCAAATTTCTTAAAGACCAAAGTTTGTAAAATGTGTAGCAATAATGCAACATTTAATATTGTATTATTTGTTTTTACAAATTTAACCGACAGGCACTAAGTGGTCATGATCGTGTTTATTGTGTACATTATTAGCATCGTATATAATGTACGAGAGGATACGATTACAGTCTTTATTTGGCTGGAGATTTACCATTCACTGAAAGACAAAAATCGGCACTTTTTATTTCAAATATGTAAATTTGCCCTTCAAGACCTTGAAAGTTCCTAATTTAGTCTGATTATTCGTATTAATCATTGATTTTCTTGACTGACACAATACGGCTTTTTAATACATAAGTTTTTTGCTATTGTTCCCGGTTAACTGAGGAGAAAATACTGAGTATCAAAACTCTTTGAGTCTGAGCCTGGGCAATATGCAATATTTATAGTTTGTGTTGCACCTTAAGCCACAGCCGGTGGTAACATTGTTAGCACATTCAAAATTAAGTGAATTATAGTATGACTTACTATAAGACGCAAATTGATAAAGCCTCATAAAATACTTTGAAATCTATTCCTAATTTATAAAAGATCAAGAAAAACAACATTTTTTGTCTCCCTGATTTTATTGCTCTGTAAAATTTAGCCTACATGGTTAACATTGCTTCTGGCTATGCTGCGTTATGCATTCATGTACTTCTAAATCTTAGTGAAGTTTGTAATTTTTGCCCAGGTATACAGTACATTTATTTTATTATTCCATTTGCTTTCGTGTCTACAAATAGCTGTAACAATAAAAATATAGGGGCAACGAGTAAATATTAGAGTAGTTCAAGAAACTGGATTCACACGAGTTCTTTGCCTATGCCTAATAGTGGATAATTTAAATTGTTTGATATTTTAAGTCTCTCTCTCTCTCTCTCTCTCTCTCTCTCTCTCTCTCTCTCTCTCTCCCATAACCTCCTAAGTGACTGCGAAAAAAACACTGTGTATAAATAAATAAATATATTATAAAATGTCATGCGTTGAGCAAATATGCTTTTTTAAAAAATATTATGAATACACAGTGTTAGGATTTATGATTTGTTGTACAAGGACGGTGAATTTACGGAAAATCACAAACACAGGTTTTAAACATGTTGAGGAGGCCTTATACCCTTTTAATTTTAATATGGTAACAGCGAAGACGTTTGTACATGTCCTATGGTTAAATCATCACAAATACATCAGTTTGCCTAAATTTTTTTAGTGTCCCTTCTCAGTTCTCTCGTAAAACGAGTACAAAGTTGTTCTTTGTTTCTTTACAGGTGATTTTCCAACAAATGTAGCATATGCTTGCCCTAATTTGAACTGCACTGTGACCTGGGATCCACCTGCTGATGCAAGTGACAATGACATTGTATATTACACATTATTACATCAAGAGTAAGTTATCAAATCACCTATAACAGACGGGGACTCTCATTTACAGGGACTAGTGAAATTTCACTTAACTATTGGTTGAAGTTGAGGGTAAATTCTAAATAGCTAAACTGCTACACCAGCACAATTATTAGTTCAGCAGTTACAGAAACCTTTGTTACATCTGTTGCTTTCAGAGGTTGTGGTGAAACAGAGAAGTACGTGGTATTATAATTACACTTTTATAGGTTCTACAAACTCACATCTGCATTGTGTGAAGGATAATAAAACGTTGTGGCTAAATGCAAGTCAAAATATGATAGCTCTTTTAATGTTAGTGCATGTAAGAGTACATGATTTGTTTATTTATGTTTCTTACAGCTGTACAAAGTGGTTTAACCCCCTACAAATACCCGAATGCACTAACACAACGAAGAGAAAGTGCAACCTGGGTAATGAAATTGTGCCATATAAATATTGGTGTGTGCATGTAGGAAGTCATAGTACAGAACATGGATTAAGCATTGATCCGATTCCAGATCCCCAACTGTATTTCGAAGCAATACATTCCGGTAAGCTTAGCACTAAAGTTTATTTTGTTATGCTTGCTGTAATTTTGACTTTCAGACTCTCGGAGTCAGTGCATCTTCCTAATACATGATGCAAATTCCTAAATATACGAACAAATCATTCATATTCTGCCACTTCGGAGCAGACTTGGATAGTGTTATCGACATTTGGGTTATCAGAGTTAAGGCTGCTACGGAGGGCCGTCAAGACAATGATTCGTTCACAGAAGTTAATGTAGGTCAATACTAAGATAGTAAGCAGTATCTCTGTGTGTGTTTAACATATCTGTCTAATTGACAATCCAGATAGATATTTCTGGCCCAAACTAAAACTGATTAAACATTGAAAATCAGTGTCACACATGAAGTACTTAAATAAACATAAACTTTACATATCAGGTATCTCCAGACTTGCTGTACCTATATATATATTTTAAAATGTGTACAGTATGAATCTTTTCAGGATAAATACTCATTGCAATTGTTATATCATTAAAAATACCATAACGTTTGGTGCAATTGCTGTACAGTTTAATACAATACTGTCAACTATATCATTTCCACTAACATGACCTTATTGCTGTATTTATTTTGTCATAATTTCGGGATTAAATATTTAATTGTTAAAATGAGTGGAAATTTAAAATAAAATACCAATAATGCAGATATTGTTATGCTAATTAACACGTTTTATATATGCTCACATATGCTTTACAAATATCAAACCTTTCTGCTGTGAAATGCAAGTGGCAGATAAGACAGTGCACCCCAAGGGGTAGTAGTATCTGAAAAACCAAATTTCTGCTCAAGTTGGCGTATTAACACAATTATGGATACTTTTCTCAAGTATTCGGTATATATCTCTCTGATTAATGTGCATTTGGATTCTATGTTGTACGAAGAATCTCTTGTTGAGCATTTAATTGATATTTTGCGATCTTTTTTCAAGTTTGTAATCCATACCATTAGTAGAATGCACCTTGGGCACAGATATTCGGACTCACAATTGTGTGTATATATTAGTTTTCTGATTTGCCACTTCGGCGGCCTCTCATTTTGAACCACTATAACGTTTCATTACCTCAGATTTTTGAAATCTAAACCAACGTTCTTCCCATAGAGTCAACACAGTAATGTTAACCATTTTGAAATTCTTTCATCGGTAAATATCAGGTAATTTAATTGTCAATCACTAAAACAATTTATTATATAAAATGCAAAGTAAGCAGACTAATAACAATAACAATAACGAGCCACAACTTTATTTATGGTCTAAATTTTAAGGCATTGCATAAATACAACAACATGGTAGTCCTACCGTTTGTAACACTCAGCTACCTCAGCTAATTGCCTCTCAAAACTCAATTCTTCATCAGGACAAATCCCACACTTTGCCAGTGTAAAAGCACCACAAACAATCCACAATTTTGACTTGCTAAGAGAAATGTACAAAACGTACAAATGTTACATTCTGTGTTTATTCTTACTGAAAGTTCATAGGTGATACGCATCATAATTGGCCAATGTGTACTTTGACTTATAGGTGTCGAAATTACCCATAAAGGGATGGTATTATTTCTGACTTTCTTTATTTTTTAAAAATAAAACACAAATACGTTCAAAGAATATATGTACCTTATTATTTTAGTGTTGGTGTCATAGGTATAAAAAATAATAAAAGTTTAGATATGTGCATGTATATCAGCATAAAACGAAGCCCCTAAAGTACAAAAAGCTCAATGTTTATGTTGTCTTTAATCATACAAATATTACTCTTGCAGCCACACTTGGAAGGTCGGAGATAACAAATACCTCAACCACAAGTCGATCCATTTTTCTTCGCTGGCTGTCACCTCTCACACCCTATTATCATCCTATTGGGATTCAAATGCGAATGGTGGACTTCTATAGTATTTTGTATAATATTACATACTGCCATCCTTCTGATCTAAGTTCATGTGTAAGTCTTCCATTGACTATCTGGTAGTTTAGATGCACATATTATATGTACAGCATTAATATTAGGTATACATGTGCCTAAGGATAACATAAATGAGATGTTTTCAAGTTATGCCAAAATCTGCGAGTTTGTATATTTGAGGCTATTTTTTTCATTTTGGTCAATATTTTCTTCAAAAACACTAGTCTTAATATTTGGTATATGTATCTCAGGTTTATTTACGTCGTATCTTTTCATGTGAGGCAATATACAATTTTGATTTACAGGCAAGTTTTACCCAGTTTGACAAAACAATCTTTTCCAAAACTACTCGTCTGATATGTTTGTAATTCATTATACAAGTCCCTAGGGATACCCAGATCAAATAATTGTTTAAACTGGAAAACTATTGTCTTGTAATTTGGCTGTAATTTTTTTTAGTTTGCAACCTTCAATGACCAATCTCAATCCAGCATACCTTGTTAGGCAGATTTTTTAACACTGTGAACATAAATGTAGTCATAGTTGGTATCAATCTTTGATCAAGAAAACAAAACTGTCGTACCTTTTGACATGGTGAACAAACTGTAGTAAATATTCCAAGGAAAAGAGAAAAACCAAAAAACGTATAAGGGATTTGAATACACAAGAATGGCAGATGGCAAGATACGGTCTCATGTGCGTTAATATTTGTGTCAGGTCATTGATTAATTAAAGCCCCAGAAAAGCTAACTTTTAACATTTTGATGTTCGAAATTACATGTTATTCCCTTACATTCAGAGTGAAATTATGTTTAGTGAAGAAATAAGCCAAATTTGTGCTGCTGTAGTGACATACAACCGCTAATCGAGTTGAAATGCCGATCGAGTTGAAATGCCGCGCGGGCTTGTTGACAAATTATATGTTGTGCACGTGACAGAGAATACTGATATTTATGATTTAATCGAGCTTGCAACATCTCTGGGGTCACGCAACGTCGCTCCGCCCGGGCGATCGTCTACGGTCGCTGGCTGAATGACCTGCGGATGATTTTATTTTGCTCTTCTCTGTCAGGACTTTTGCAAGAGAGGCTAATATTCTATTCTGGTACTGTGTGTGGGTTTTATACGGATTACAATGTGCGTACTTCACATGATCGTCTACGGTCGCTGGCTAAATGACCTGCGGATGATTTTATTTTGCTCTTCTCTGTCAGGACTTTTGCAAGAGAGGCTAACATTCTATTCTGGTACTGTGTGTGGGTTTTATACGGATTACAATGTGCGTACTTCACATGTTAACCTCTCAGTACTGTAATAGTCGAGAAATACTGCAACAAAATATTCAAGTAAATAGCGTAAATATTCTTATTGACGTTGACTTTTACCATCTTATAGAACACTTAACCGTGCACTCACACCAACTTCAACTGCCTACAAAGCTCACATTGTTATTTACAGTGAGCTCCCTCTCACAATATAAGGGTAACATTCCCTTTATTAACTTTACTACATGCCAACGAAGGAGGTGTCTGACGCTATTTTTATTTGATAACATCACAGAGTAACATAGATAGAGTCGCAACGCTTGCATGCCTTTTGTTCCATGGTCGTCTCGGTAGACTATTGGCTTTTCATATTAAAATGAGCTCCAAAGGTGTTAAACTTTTTGGAGGCTTTGTTTGTGGTTGATAATTACACGAGATTATGCGAAAAATACGACAAGATGGCATCGTACTGCCAGTCGCGTAGCAACCATAGTTACTTTGTGAGCTCTCAGGCCAGAAACACTGCTTCACGCCAATCGAAACATAACACGCCAGCAGTTTCATAAACATGTCCTTCCTTGACGCACGTGTAAAAGACGGTATGACTGACCGTAAACCATTGAGTAAAACCAGACAGTATCGATAAAAGACTTTCAAATTTGGTTCAAACACACTCATTATATATTCATAAATATATGAGAGGAATTTTTGAAACGGTAAAACTCATTTTCCTGAAGCTCAAAACACTCCCGTTTTCGCCAGCACGTCAATTCTGCTCAGCACCACACGACAACAACAACACAAACTTTGCCGAACATACTTTCGCTTAACCATTGGCGAAAATCCGAAAATTACCGAAGGATTCATGGTCGGCACTCTTCGGAAAAGAGAGGCGAGAGCAACCTGAGGCGAGGCGAACATGGATGGGTTACGTAACCGCTTCAAGCCTTAAACAATACCCGTTGCCACTCTATCTATGTTTCTCTATGATAACATCAAATATGGCTGCCAGGCAGCCATTTTGTTTTCATTTACAAGTTTTAAGCCATTACTTAGACATTGATCTGATTTCATTTCATTACTTGTCTGATGTTTCTTAGGAGATTTTGTTTGTAGTTGTGTTTTTATGCGTTTTCCAGTTTTAATGTACCTTTTTATAATTATTTTTCCATATTTAACCTCAATGAGAGGATATGTTTCACGTTTCACGCGGAGTTATCGAGTTTAAAAAAATATTAATAATCACAATAATTAATAATAATAATTTCTTTCAAACCTGACAAAAAGAAAATAAACTGGGACTTTCACATGGTAGTCTCACATTGTACATATCCTCAAGGCTGTCGAGTGTATCTATTTTAAGCTATTCACAAGCCAACCCTAAAGCTTTGATGCAACTAATCTAGATCAATGTTGTTCACGATGAGAAGCATGTTTTCGGTCTTGTAGGTTACTGTTGATACAGGTTACGCTGAGTTTGCAAATCTAACTGAAGGAATCATCCCATCGACAGTATACGACATAGTGTTGCAGGGAAGAATTCTGACGCAGATGGAATACGGAGATCCTGTAAGAGTGACAGTAAAAACAGATGAAGAAGGTAGGTAAAAATCCTTTATGCATATTTTTTTGAAATCTTGAATCGCGAATTGGTAACAAAGCAGCATTGCCGGACAGTTTTTTAAGTGATCAGCTCAAAGCTTTTCGTAGCATTTCTAAGATAAGTAATTATGCAAAGTAAATTTGTGACTGCAAATGAATGAAATCCTCTTGCAATTTTACTGTTGCACATGTAGAGCATGCTTCATATTTGACGACTAGAATTTGGAGCGATTGGAATCAATCTGTATTAATGTCTCTATTTGCTCATGTGTTACACAGGTGACTGCAATGAATATGTGTCTGAGCAGCTAAATAGCTGATTAACTTCTGCATATTGAATTTAGTACAGAGTCGCACGTTAAAACTAGAGTTCAGAAATGTTTTTTTGGTTAAGTGGTTTCCATGATAATAAGTTAAAATGTTTTCCCCGCTGTAAATTCATCATCAAACCTTTGTGTTAACCTTTAATATACAAGTCACAAGCTCCTCAGTTTGAATACTTTAACTACATTGTCAAAAGCGTTGTCATAATGGTACGTGTTTTCGACGATAGTCGTGACATTGTGACGTACTATTTCTATTTTCACTTTGATTCGAATTATCCGTATTTGACCAAACCATTACGGTTGAATAATACAAAGTAAAGATAAGACAAGTCTGTTTTGCCACATAACCTTAAGAATCAATCTTTTTTTAGTTAACATACCTGTATTTCTACACCTTGTATAGAAAGTTCATAAAAAGCAATTTATGCCACTACGTTTCGCCCTGCCGTATGCTTTCTACTTTAGACTACACCCATTCTCCCAATTTTAGATTACAAGTTTTCACTGAATTGGCTTGAGCTGTCCTCAAGTGGAAAATCAGCATCTTTGTTATATCTAAAAGGCATTACAAAAAGCCAATGCAACTTAGACGAGGCAAATAAATTGAAAATCACAATATTATTGTGAATGTTTCAGCTCCAGAGAAAGGATTAATGCTGAGTGAAGAAGGAAAATCTCATGACTGTGATTATTCTCCTAATAAAAGAGCTATCACCATCTCATGGGAGGTGAGTTTATCAGTTAAGTCTCTGTTCAAGTTACAAAATCTTTCCTGCTTCTTTGTTTTGACTTGCAGAGGACATACTTTGGGGTCAGTGTTACGACAACATGTTTATCTATTATGTGTTTGTCCATGCATCTTGAGTTTGTAGACAAATGCCACAGAGCTCTTACTGAAAAAGTACAGAAGTAAGTGTAAAAATAATTGCTACATAAGCTGTTTTGATGCTTATTGAAAACTGAATAGTGTCTTCTAGATACTGCTTGCAATGATTGAGAAAAAACTGTGTTGTCATGATTTTACACTCGTCAGATTTTTTCTGGTGATGATGTATTAATTACTGAAAACCTAAATTGATGGTTGTTTCATTATGTTTTACATGATGCCAAAGAAGTATAAATCTAATGTCTGTATTAGATCGGCGAGTCAGTCATGAGTGTGTCTATCTAATTGAATCTTAGAGTTGAAAAAATTGCAATAAATAAGTCACACTGATCTGTGCAATGCAACAGTATCGTTCTTGTGGTCTATACTGAAGTTTAAAATATAAATGATGAAAAATAAAAAAGCAACGTCTTTTCAAAATATCATATGTCATACACCTGATTGTCAAACATTTTGGAGTTCCATTTTACGGATGACCGAAGTTATATTTGTTCATACGATGAAGGAAAGTGCTTGCGTTGATGTCTTTATTATTTGAAGGGATCGAACGAAAGAGAATCCCGTGTACTTCGTAAATCACATGAACAGTCGAGCGCTGTGTAAAGAGTAGCATATTCTCTTAACGAAATACTTTTACCTTAAGTATATGATACTGTTTCTTTTACTGTTGGTGGTAATTCTTAATTTTTTCTACCCTGGGTTGATAGCTCTGCTGGTGAACATATTTATCCTCGAGGCTGTCTTTCTCCCAGTTTAGCGATGTATTCATTGCTTGGACAAAGTTGGCGTGCGATGCGTGATAACGTATATGTGAGTGCGAGTGCTTCATGAACTTTACAGTGTGTGGAGGGGGTTATCGGGCTTGATGCGTTATCGGTTAGTTACTACCTTATCGGTTTTAACTAGGGGTCGCAGTCAGAAAATTGTAACAAAGTAGCTCGGGTATTGTACCACTGTTTTTTCAAGGGTGGGGATTCGGCCAAGCGATTTTGACGGTGGCGTCTTCGTTAGGTGACTGGTTGCCGTACGTTGCAAGTTATATTTCAGAGATCTTCAATGATTGTAAAATTTCTACTTAAGTATGATAATTGTCCTTATTTACGTACTTACTTATTTTACGTTTAATATTTATTAGTGTCACAGACACTTTTTTCTTTGACAGTTCTGTAAGTTGGATGCGGAAATATTTCGAATTGTCATACATAATGTATGTTTGTAATTCTAATAGAAACCTAACGAACACTACTGGCATGGTGAGCTACAAAGATATGAAGTTCATTTCTGGTATAAAGACACAGAAAGCAATTTGCTGCAAGTAATGTGACTGTTATTGAAAGAGATATCAATGATACGTCAATGGTACTTGAGGATATATGGAGATGGAAGTCCCTCACCATCAACGTTTACTCCTGCAATTCTGTTGGCTGCAAAGGGAGTGTAAAGCCTATCCAAATTGATGCTATCAAAGTTGGTATGTGTGATTGTTTTCCTTGGCTACAGCTGTTCTGTTTATAACGAATGCAAATATATGCAAAATTAATAATTATAAAATGTAGTTGGTATACAATATTGATTTCCTTTTGTTCGTAGACAGGGTACTCGTTCCTAACCAACAAGATTATTGCATCATTTTTAGTTCTTGTCAGTATAGCACGACATCATTAAAAGAAAGTTTTTTGAGAGGTAACATTTGAGGGATTTGATTGTACATTACACAGTGAGTCTGTCAAAATATGACAACTACAGTAAATAAATAATCAATTTTCGTTTACATTTTGAATTTAAAACTGCTGTCACATGTGTTACAATCTTGACAATTATAAAATTTCCTCAAAGGACACAAAAGACTTTGGCATAATCTGCATAATCTTGGCATAATCTACAGACCTGACCATGCATTCTTCTTTAAATGTGCTTTTTCTTTGGGACAAGAAAAATGCTGACTTTGTTACTGACAAATTTCTTCTCCAATGTTGCAGTTGCCAATCAAAAGATTCTTATCTCCGTTGTCAGCGATGCGGAGCTTATCAGATAGGGTGATAGTCTGCCTTTTTGTGTCTGTCATCAGTTAGTAATTGACTTCTTCTCTCAAACTACTCTTGTGATTGATTTGAAATTTGGCATTCAGGTTCCATGAGTGATCTTGGTCAGGTCTGTATAATTGTGGTGAAGTTTGCATAGTTGTATTTTAGGGACAATCGTTCTTGCTTTTCGTCAATAAATCCCTGAAAGCGTTTCTCCGATTTCGTTGTTCCTTAGGGATGATCTTTATCGAATAGTGATGAAATCTGCCATATTGTATTTTCAAGCCAATGTTTTCTTTTTTTGTCAAAAAATTCACAATTCTTCTCAGAATCCCCTTGTCCATATTGTAATGTTTTTCAAGGAGAAACCTAGCTTAGATTTATTGAAATAATGTGATTCTACGTACTTATGTTTTTTAAGCAACTTTTGCCACAATAACAGTGAAACAAAACATTTGTCTTGACAGTAGAGTATGGCCAAATGTCAGTATTCAGGTAAAGTGTACCACTGACCCACACTGATGTTCTAAAATGTAACATTGACGAAATATATATCGACCGCAAGGTCTTCGCTCGTATTAACGTGTGCGTGGCATGTATATCACTACAATCATAGGAGATAATCTATATTTTGATGACAGTGTGCTAATATGACTGAGTTCTCTATATGCTATGGTTATATCATGCAAATTGTGTGTGTTGTTTATTGACAGCTCAGCTTCTCTTGAAATTTTAAAATGTTCAAACGTTTAACCTCTTGTGTGGTGCCTACTGTGGATTGTGCCAGTAGTTTGGTTATAAATTGTATGTATGTACACATGTAAGGACAATTATAAATATTTAAATTCTGCCTTGCTTTCCGAGTGGTCGTTATGATTATTTGCAAATTTCATATCTAATTGTCTTTTCTTTTTGTATTATTTTATAGAATTTCATATTAACCAACATTTTTCACAGACCATGTCACTAGCATCGATTGTGAGACTAGTTAGCCACTTCAGAATAAATATAACTCTAACAAGGCAGTATTGCTGAAGGCAATGAGTACTTGGGCCGTGATAGAGTAATTTTGAGGACAATATATACTACTATTCAAATATGGTCTTGAATTTCTCCTGTCAATTAGGCATTTGATTAACTGGTTATTAAACGAAGCAATGGCATGACAACGGCAAAAATAGTCTAGCAACTTTTGTGGAGTTTGAGGCAGGGGTTCTTTATTATAGTGAAATTGCTTAAACTCCTTAAATATTCAAATTACAGCAAATTTCTTTTGTTGTCGATGGTAGATGTCTAATATTTAGATGGGCATATTTAGATTTCTACCCTATAGTTATCCCTATATACCAAAAATCGGACATCCAGCTCTATTGGCTTGCTCAGAATTAGATATGCGCATAATTAATGAGGTACAATATGTGGTGTAATAAGGTGTCCCATCATACCAAATATGAAGGGTGTAGCACTTGTGGTTACTGAGTTGTGGACAAATATATCTATTTGAGGTCAAAGGTCGTTGAGGTCACGTGACATTTTGTCAAAATAATTGTATTGCTAAGTTATTCCTATATACCAAAAATCAGACCTCTAGCTCTATTGGCTCGCTCAAAATTAGATATGCGCATAATTAATGAGGTACAATATGTGGTGTCATAAGGTGTCTTATCATACCAAATATGAAGGATGTAGCACTTGTGGTTACTGAGTTGTGGACAAATATATATATTTGAGGTCAAAGGTCACCAAGGTCACATGATATTTTGTCAAAATGTCTGAGATATCTGCGTGAACCGATGGACTCACTGATGGACTCACGGACGGATATGACCCAATCTATAAGCCCCCTGGACTTTATCCATGGGGACAAAAAACTGTGTCACTGCATCCTTTAGGCAATATGAATACGATGAGAAACTAAATTTTTATTTTTCTTGGCCTTATACATGGGAGTCTATGGAGAACTGCCTTATACATGGGAGTCTATGGAGGTGTAAACTAAAAAGTCCTCTAACACGGCCAAATTTGATCGCATTGTGAAACAAATCGACGTGCATCTGTATGGGGTTGGGTACTATTCTTGTGCAAGGTTTGAAAGAAATTGACCAGGGCATGTCTGAGATATCTGCGTGAACGGACGGACGTACGGACTGACATGACCAAACCTATAACTCCCCCAGGACTTCGTCCGTGGGCACTAAAAACAACGCAACAGTTATTACAGCTACACCGGCGGTAGATTCATATCCAGAGCCCCGTACGGTCTGCCGCCGTCGCTTGAAAACAATCTCATAAACCTGGCCATATGGGCAACTGTGTATGGGCAGCTGGAGCTGGATACTTGACTTCCCGGAGAAGGCGAGCTGTCACGTTCAAGCTCAGGATTGTCGATCAAATTTCAGTAAATTTACCTTACCTAGATGAAATTTTGTCTATAGGCTGAAATTTCGCCGAATTTTGACGAAATTGCATCGATTTTTCAGGTTCATATCCGACATTTTTGAGTTTTGAGTGCAGACAGAAATAAGTTTTGAGGCAACATGGCTGCGACCCCATGTTGACCCCGGTATCTGCTAAAGTGCGGGTTGCGGGTTGCGGGCTGCGGGTTTTTAGAATTATGGCTAGATTTCTAATATATGTAATATGGCATTCAGTATCTAAGAAATAAAACCTTTAGAATGTGTCTATTATCAATAATGATGATCAGGTCTATCGTACAGTATCCCTTTTCCTGCGAAGTCCATATTTCACAATCAGGTCAAGATGGTTAAAATTAATGAAACACTACTATATGGTGTATTTTAACGTAATACTGTATATTTGAAGGCTGTTGAAAACATCAATGCTGTAAACTTGATTTTTTGGACTACAGATGCTATAACAGACCAAACCAAATGGGTGAAAATACGTCATGTTTCTGAAAAAAATCAAAATCTGCTAAACTAAAAGCGGCGATTCCGAGGACCAATTTATTTATTCCGAGCTGCCTGGCCATTACAAATAATTAGGGATCTGAATCACTTTTCTTTCTTGCCATGGATGTGAGTGAGAAATATACGTAATACCAGACTGACAAAAAAAAATCGCGCCTCGGAAATGTCGCCACTTATCGCGGAATGAAAATTGTTACATTTCTAGTATCAGGCCCAGAGGAAGTAAATTCTTTGTAATGCATCCATTCACAATTCGGTTCCAGGGCAACTCATACAGAAAATTAAACAATGCCTAGTTAAATGCAATGCATAAGGAAAGATTTGACTTAAAAAAGCGTAGAAGTGATGTGTATTGTAAATGCCGTGTATTTTTCATGAAATCTTTAAAAAGAAAAAGACGTACAACAAAGGACTAAGTTTACTTTGCCGTTTCGGTTCAAGCGAGGTCGCGACCTCAGAGAACGACATTCTGCTAACATTTTACGCGAGAATTTCAGTGGGAAAAACACGCCGGTGCGTTGCCTTATTTTCAGGAATCGATCTAATAGGAATATTTTTGGATGAGTTTGTGTTCTGCAGCTCTCAATAATTTATCTCCTAATATCATGAACGTATGACTTGCACCTGCAGTATGATAGTTGCTCCATGCCGGTATGCCCCCTTCAAGCATTTGATCAAGCGTGACTTTGAAAAGTTTCCTAGGACTATAATCGTGTTCACCACAATAAAATTATTTGAAACGGCATTGAAAACGATTTTGAAAATTGTGCTTTTATCGGCGGTTGAACTAATCTGAAGTGTGAGAAGGGCGAAAATGATATCAAAAAACACACATTTTTTCATGCCCGCAACCCGCAGCGCAGCCGGCAACCCGCAACCCGCAAAATAGCGCATCCGGTTGACCCCTAGCCCTGCGTACGATGCTATGTGCTACAGCTAACACACAGCATCGTACACAGGGCTAGCGAGAGAGTTGCCGACATCGACGGTTATTTACGAGAAGTGAATAAAAGACTGTCATTTTTGGAAGCGATCGAGTAGCTGAGGTAGGCTGGGATACGACTTGGGCCCAAGAACGCTGAATTTCGGCAGTAATTTGGCTTTTTACGTGAAGTCCCAAAATGGATTTGAAGTCACCGACCCTACGTACGGGTCTTTGCAGGGCTGTGGTGAGCGGGAGCTGTAGCGGAACACACAGCATCGTACGCAGGGCTAGTTGACCCCAAGTGAAAATGTGTTCGCGATCAAATCTTCCTATATTTTTTTCAGAATTTTCGACAAAATCATTGCTTCTTAAATCTTTTGTAAAATATAAAATACTAAAATAAAAATGCGATGTGCCATGTCTCCAGATTTCTAAAACATCGTTCGTTGACCGTTCGACGGAATACTCATTTCGCAAACTTGTGACGCAGTTGAAATTCAATACTGACCGCCAAGTAATCTTAATGAGACGAGATCATTCTAGACCCCGTTCTAGACATCCTCGGTTCTAGACATCCTCCAAATTATCCAACCATTCGCGTTAGAGTTCAGCTCGCTTAGAGTATCATAACATTCTTCGGCCTTCGTTTAGATCGATCCTAATCTCTCCCATTTAGGAAATAAATACACAAGCTACCTCGACAAAACTTCGTGCACCATCCAGGACCAAACGCACTACAAATCTGTCTTGACGTCATCATCTCCTTACATGGTAATCGGCATACCGTATTTTTTAGCAAAGGAGACACAGAATACGTCGGAGTATTCAGTTTCAAAACGTATTACATTGTGTGATGTTGTCAAAAAAAGTTAATGTTACTGCAGTGGTATAAATTACAAAACACAAAAGTTCAAATCTGTTTATTTTGGACTGGCTTTACCCAACATTTCATATTGTTTCTTATGCCAGATTTGACCACGTACTTACTGGCGACCCCTTTACATGCAAATTTTGTGTCAAATGGTGTGTTCTCCTGGAAAAACAAACGTACGATTTCTATATGAAGGAGGCGAAATTTGCCCTCAAAACTCGAAACCACCCCTTTATGGGGTGTACCTAGCTATTTTGAACGAGCTTCTCGAATCTGCAGCTCTATTTCGAAATGATGGTCTGGTTTTCTCAGCTCAAGGATAAGTGTTCTCCATCGCTGTGGGCATTACTATTCTCAACTGAGGGTACAGTTTCCAGTCGTAATGTTTTTCATTGTGTCCGGGATATAAAACCTTTCCTTTTCAAACTTTCACTTTGATTAACACTAGTCCACATCTTGTCAGTGATTAAACATGTTTCAAGTTTAAATGTTAAATTCTGGTCTCGAGCCCTCCTGTTCGACCAACTGAAATTACCCCTCCCACTTTGGCTCGTCCAGTGGGTGTAGCAAGGGTCGTGCCATCGCTTAGGAAACGGAGGGTGCATTAATTGTTGCATTTCGATGCACATTTTGATTATATTCAGAAGATTTTGTGGCAAAAACTCAGATAGAGAAGCATTTATATTCACATCTCACTTATTCATGACTGGCTGAGAGCAGCACTTCCATTAAGTTAGCATCATTACGCCATTTATTATGCCAAGAAAGATGAAGCCAAGACATTTTGCCCTCCCTGGTCTCAGCCAGAAATGTTATACCTTACAGAGTTTTTTCCCACGGAATGAAAACAAATGTACTTGGGCTGAGGCCCAAGTACAATAAGTGAATACGGTTATTAATGAAGTGCAGTCTTTTTGGTTACATGAAGAATTAGTACCACTTTGGTCACATATTTCCATTTCCATGTATGTACATTTGTTTCTTGTATTTAAAACTTCTTTTATAATGGTCGTACAGTTCTCACAAAAAAGTACATTATATTTCAAAGAAACCATTTATTGTTCGAAACATTTTATGTATGTTTTATTTCACAGCAAGAAATGCACCACTCATGGTTTCAGCGAAAGAAACCTCCTCCTCATCCTTCCTTGTGGTATGGGTAAAACCTATCAATGATGAATGTATTAAAAGTTATAATGTCAGGTACACCAGCGACCACCATCAAGGTGAAATAGAAGTGACCGATCTGTATGCTGACATTATTGGCGTCTTAGCTGGCACTGAATATTCAGTTTCAGTTTCTGCAAATATTTATAATGGATATGACAGCACAGATGAAGGTGAACCAAGGTCAACAACTGTCAGGCTTATTAGTAAGTAGTGTTAAAGTGACTAATATGCGAGAAAAAAGAGGAATTTGTTATGAATGTTCACACTTCAATTTTCGAGCTACGTTATACGTAAGTAAGAAAGAGGAATGTAAATAAAGCATTTTTAATCATAATACATAATTATGTCATCGAAAATGTAACAACTCTGTGAGTACAAGAAAACTGTGCATAATGCACCTTTAATATAATATACTGTTTCCAGGTTCCCAAAGCACAGTGTCTTTGGCATTGCCTCTGCATGGTCGAGTTTCGACGGTTGGAAGGGATATTTGGGAATTTCGCCGATTTGTCTTACACTGACTAAGTAGAACAATATTATGCTTGATAATAGCTGCAGAATTTCAACGAACCATTGGTGTGACATAGCTTGATAATGATCGCCATGGCAATTTACATACGTTATATGTATTGTAAGATGACTCTTTGGGAAATTTTTTGGATTATAGTGCTTAGCATTATGCTATAGACTGCGTACTTTTTGTTATACTATATTCGTATTGTTTACCGTCATTCATGTATGCTGTCCTGCATTATCTGAAAAGTCTACAACAAGTGCATCAAGAACTCTGAAAAGCTAAACGGCAAATACTAAAATTATATCTCATTTCAGATTTCTGAAAGTCAATTTTCACATATATGCAGACATTAGATTTTCACTCATATTTGTTTCACTATTTGTATGGTTAAAAACTAAAACGTATGTGACATGAATTAAAATATACATTCACCTGTAATCTAAATATGCCCATATATGGTCAAAGGGGCGTTCCTTGGTATTCAAAATGCCCATGTGAGGGCGCTGTTTTCATAAAGCGGCCACCCGCTTAAAATCTGTGATTGGTTAGATTTTCTCTTTCCATGGTAACTGAGGCAAAATTGGAACAGGTGACAGTATACTTTTAAGAGTAAAAAGTAGTTGGTTGTCGTCGTCGTCATCTATGGTTGACGTCAGCGTCCGTCAATTTTTTCATATGCCAAGCTGCTTTGAAATACAGTTGGTTCAGTTTTGAAATCTGATTACAGACTCTTTAGTGTATACTTTGTACAATTTCTTGTATTTTTGCATCTTTTATGTTTGTATTTTGAAACTGTTTGGCGATTTTCTTTGAAATTTTGGTATGTAATTTGCTAGGAGTGACCGTATTCAGGTTTGTTAAAATAGTGGTGAAATTTGCATATTTTTGTGGCATTCTTGTTTTTCATCAAAATCGTTTTCTCTAAAACTGCTTGTCTAACTGGTTTGAAAAATGACGCATAGGGGCTCCTCGAAATTTTGTTGTGATTTGCATATTGTATTTTTGGCAACTGTTTTATCTTTTTGTAAAATATATTCTCAAATTTGATATTAAGGTCCGTAGGGATGCTCTTGATTGGTTTCGATAAATAATTTAACTTGCAATACTATCTTTAAGGTAATTTTTGCTGTTTTTAATTAAAAAACTTCCCAAAATCTTCTCAGAAGCCCCTTGTCTGATTGCTCTTTATACAGGTTTCTATGGTAGCCTGACAACCTGATGATTGCCTACTGAAATTTTGGGGGCCAGTTTTGCCGATTCTGATCAAGCAAAACGTTTTTTCTTAAAGTTAAGCTATCGGTTAATGTTAGTACTCAGTATAAGTGCAGCACCACTTATGTACATTGCCAGTAGTTGCACTCATCATTGATGTATGCAAATAATCACTGGTTTGACTCGTTTGCCATATAAAATTAATCTACAGCATATTATGAAATTTGCTGCTGATATTTAAATATCTCCTAAATTCATAAGTACTCATTTAATTGACAAATCAGCCCAAACGTATAATCGAAATGATTTTCAATATCGTAGCAGAGCTATATCGTCAACAAGATATCTTGCTTAACTCTGGCCTCCCTTACTTTGTGAATTTTATAGAATATGTTCTATTACACCTGTGTATCAAAAGAGAAATTTTATTTGGTAATAAAGTTCTTACGTCTTGATTAACATTCGTGTCAATTTCGCTTATCATGATTTTAATGACCTTTTTGATGTCAGTTTATCAACTTCTGCCATTTAAGAGTGAGAACAGATAATGCAAAGCAAAATCGCTTTGAATTGCTATTTGTACTATAATGTTCCAAATTACGAGAGAAATTTCACAACGTAGTACAACAATTTTTAATCAAATTTATTTTCATCAGTTTTACCAAAGATACGGTTTTCTACCTCATCTACGTACACTTTATTCTTCGAGTAAACTATCGTTACCATTCCAAACTTAATATTCTCTGCCCCTTGAAAATTGCAATGCAATATGAGGGGGCTTTTATGCCATATTTGAACTGAAATATTGAGTGCAATGCCACGCCGTCTTACAGATGTCTAGAGCATGATGTATGGCTAAAGTTTATAGCCACGCCGTCTTACAGATGTCTAGAGCATGATGTATGGTTAAAGTTTATAATTGATGTACTGCACAGTTACATTTTATTAGGATCTGAGTTTTCAAAATTTATTATTGGCCTTCCTTTTTGTTTCTTACGCGACTAGTAATTTCTATCATACAAAACTTGCGTCATATTTTATAACAGTGGAAAAATTAATGTTAGTTCTACATATATAAGGTACAGCGCGCCTTGAAACGGGCCTTCAATATATCCTCTCTCAAAGTTTATTTTAAGACACCTCAAGCGATTCCATTTTGAAATCAGGAGAAACAATTAGGGTTCACCTTGCACAGTATTGTACCAGACAAGCAAAACAAAACTATTTACAGATTCCTGATATTTAAAATGACTGCCAACCCTGAGTGAGCTGTATGAGGAAAAAATAATTTTTACAACGGTTTATGCTGTAAAACTATTAAATGTAGAATAATCGAAGCAGTTTCAGAGTGACTATAAGTCCATGCGGTACAAATTTCAGCTTAAAAACCTTTTAAGTCCATCAGGCGCAAATTTCAAATTAAAACCTTTTAATCAAATTTCTATTTTTTGCAGATGACAACCAAACTTTAGCCATAGTGACTGCTGTACTTTTTTCTTTCGTCATATTGTGTCTTTGTACTCTTTGTTGCTCTCGTAAGTACTGGGGTTCTATCAAAGAAAAGTGCCTCAAGTCTGTAGCAAAGAAGGAGTTCAAGGAAGATAAGGTAAGACAAGGCTACACTGTGTTTGTGCATGACAGAGAAATCCGTGGCACAAAAAAGAAAATCGAAATGGAGCTAATTTTCATTTTTCAAATGGTTTTATCATCTTGATTATTAACTTTTAGGCCTATTTCTAAATTTAAAATATTTGGGCTGAGATTGAAAAATAGGAAACAGGTGTATACTGCTGTGAGGATGGCACTTTACGGCCATTCAAGGTGCAACATTTATCTCAGTGTGACCAAATGTAGTGGGGCGGGGCTTGGTTACGATAATTGGCATAAGATACTTTTAAAAATTAGCGGGAATGAGGGACTGGTCAGTTTCTTCGGCCTTGGAGGCCGGTGGATTCATGGGGGTCACCCTGTTTTTCACTTTGGTGATGGTGTCACCTATTTTGAAATGCCCAATTAGGGGGTCAGTGTGTTTTTAAGTTTCGACACGGGCTCATACTTGCCTAAAATGCATCAAATGCATCGTGCTAGCTATGAATTTCATCATTCAGTTTCTTTTTTCGGCGCGCCCTTCGGGCGCGTAACTTTACTAATATGAGGTTATTACGAAAATACCCCAAAGGATGCACGAGGACGTTGGCACAGCGTATCGCTCGGTGCGAAGCTGAGGGTGATGCACGGCGCAAATGTCCCAGTGCATCATTTGCGGTATTTTCGTGATAAACTTATTATTATACATCTTACATTCTTCACCGGGACATCAAATTGTCTAGCTGTGGAAACGCAGCTATCTGTTGGCGGGATAGGGTGCGTGGCTATGCAGGTCATCAAAAGTTCAACCCCGCCTTTTGATGACCCGCATAGTGGCCACGCTACCCCGCCAACAATAGTTGCGTTTCCAAAACTACAAACTGTCAGAGTAGTGACTGTTTTAGTGCAATGTCAACATTCTTTCTTTCGATTTATAGTGTAAATGTAGAACGCTATCTCAGACGGCTTCTGCAAGCTCTGCAGTGTGCACTACACACGTACGTACAGAACGCGCGAGGCTGAACAAACTGGCCAGTCCCTATTAAACATTGTCTCACATACTGGAAGCCAAGATAAAAAACTGTTCTTTGGTTGGTAGAGTGCGCGTGCACTTCAGGCAATGAATTTAAGTTGGTGCGTTCAGCGCAAGAAATTCAAGAAATGGGTGATAAAGGAAGAAGTCACCGCGAAATAGGTGTTCATCTCCAAAATGTTTTGCCCAGGGCAAGTGGTATCTCTGAACGAACTGTTAGACGATGATGTCTCAAACATGATATCAAACGCCTTCAAGGTCAAGATTTGGATCGGGTTGTAACGGGTGCAATTTATAAAGTGAGCCGGCATACGGATTAAAACTATGATGGGGTACTTTATAGATCATTATGTGAGGAGAACGTCATTGCGTACAAAGATTGACAGCTGAATAAATTGATCAGATGAAATTAAATGTGGATGCCGCACTCTGATTGGGCTGTTGGCTGTCACAATTTTACACAACGTTCCATTTTGCGACATTGACGGGAAGCGCGCAAAACTTCAGCCGGTCAGGTCAAACTGATTATATCCGACTTTCCTTTCCGGCGGCCGCAACACTATTGTTCTTTGTATGTTCGTTACTCGATCCATTGAACTAGTTACCCGCGCAAACAACTGTCACAATTTGATGCATTTCTAGGCCAGAGATAGATACTATCAGCTGCCACGCCCAAAATAAAATAGAAGAATAAGATATTTGGTGTATTGAATATGGGAAATAGCGTTTGTTACAGGAATATTTGAATGGCCGCAAAGTGCCATCCTCGCGGCTGTACACACCTGATTCCTATATATCAATCTCAGACCAAAGATTTTAATTTTAAAAATAGGCCTAAAAGTTAATAATCAAAATGGTGAAACCTTTGAAAATTGAAAATTAGCTCCTTTTTGATTTTATTTTTTGAAGGTGCAAATTGGTTTATTCAATGGCCGAATTGTGCCACAGATTCAGAGACAATAATTTGCAAGAATATATTCTATAAAATGAATGTTGTATGGCACATATAAATAGGATAAAAGTGTTGTAAATCGATATTCCCACCAAACTGTTTTATTTGGTAATGTCATATTGTACTTTTGCAAGACAAACTCAATGTTTACTTCCCATGTTTACATTACTGACCTGATGTTATATTACATCTAACTGGCTAGCCATCAATGTGGAAGTCTCGACAAAGGTTAAATAAAATGTGTCTGAGTATATCTTGGCAATATCTCTAGCTTAACGAAAATGAAAGAGAAATAGTGCCAGGAGGCCATAAGGAATTGGATATCCGTCATTATTTACGGCCTGGGGGTCAGAGGAATATGAGGGGTCACTAAAAAAATTGAAAACTTCAGGGGTTGCTCACATGTAGAGAGGAAGAAGGGTTATTCAATATTTTGTGCGAAATAAATTGAAACACCTCTCAGATTGCACCATTGCACACATCAATTTCTCAAAATTTTCGATGCGAGAGGGGGTACATCCCCATCTCCTGCTCTCCCCATTGGTGTGTTCAAACAGTTTTACTGGTAAAATACAAATTGAAAATACCTCTCAGATTGCACTAGACTGCACCATCGCACACATCAATTTCATAAAATTTTCACAGGATCTTTGACCAAGTTGAACTGTTGTGAATTCATCTTATATTATCACAGAAACGTATATTGTAATTGACTTCAGTTCAATAACCATGTTGATATTTAAACATACCATATTCAGGCTTGTCATTTGAAGCTGGCACCTGGAGAAATGACACAAGGAGGACACAGATTTTCCATTTCTGCATATTCATTTGTCTTCACTTGTCTTGCAAACTGAGAACTGTTTAACACAAAATGTATTGTCACTGTTTGGTTGTTGAATATTGGGACTGAAACACTGCGCATGGAAAAATGTAATAAAAATATCAGTGTTCAAGCCATTTTCAAACAGTTTTACCAATGCAAAATAAATTGAAACCCCTCCAGATTTCAATTTAAAATTCTGGATACGAGAGTGCAACCCCCTCTCGTGCTCTCCCCTTTGGGATGTTCTAACAGTTTCACTTAGTAAAAACAAACAACTTAAAAACACCTCTCAAATTGCACCAGATGTGCGCCATTGCATACATCAATATCTCAAAAATTCCATGCAAGATAGGGGAAAGCCCCCTCTGACGCTTCCCCCAGCCTCTCGCGTGTTCTACCCCTGTACTTTCAAATTGCTCTGTCAGATACCCTAGTGAAAACCCTGTCATGATACCCATCCAAACAAAACAATATACTATGTGAGATACCGGTTATAGCGTGAGCTTTTATATCTGTATTTTGTTGTGATTTTGAATTTCATTTTGATGGTTTCATCTTTTTTAACTGTCATGAGATAACTGATGATAGTCTATCAGGGTATATCAGAATTTGAAGGTCTTGATATTGCTGTATTTTGTAAATTTTACACTACATATATTGGTATTTAACTTTTGATGGCGGGGGGTCATTCAAAATTTCAGGGTTAAAGAAGGGGTATTAAAATGCAGGGGGATTACTCGAAATTTCGGAGTTTCCGATGAAATTTCTCCGACCCCCTTCTCCCAGGCCGTGAATTATGACGACCTTATATCACAATTATCAAGTGATGAGCCATCTCATCACTCTGATTACATGCAACATTTGATGAAATCGGTCCAAGAATTGTTGGGAAATGGCTGTGGACAGACAAAAGCGAAAATAAAATAAATGCCATGCTCATATAATTAAACAAAATGAAGTGCATCTGTTTTGACATGCCTACCCACAGTACCATTTTTTTTAAATAATTAAATGAGCAAATTATGAAATAACACAGTCATTAAAACATGAATGATAATTCAGTCGAGGTATATTCAGTGTACCTTGACCAAAGTCAGTCACTAAATTTTGATGTGTTCAGTATTGATATATTTATGGCGATATTACGGAAATATACTAAATGGAATTTAAAGGCCCAATAGCCGTATCTTTTAGCATTATTTTTAATATATTAATGGCTATATTACGGAAATATACTAAATGACATTTAAAGGCCCAATAGCCGTATCTTTTAGCATTATTTTTGTGATTTTACTTCAAAACTAGTTTATACAAGTATAATAAACTGTCCACTGGTACTGCATTTGCAATTTTGAGCAAGGTAAATAATCAAATTTCGCCCTAACATAAAATGGCGCCCTCATGCAAATAAAGCAAAAAAACTGTACGTCGTGCATATATGCATTGGAATCTCCACAGAAACAACAAAGTAGTCCAATATAATGCATAGTGCTGAATGTTATCCACTGGGAAATCACATGCTTTGTTTTTTTGTTTTGTTTTTGTTTTTTTTGGGGGGGGGGTTTGCCAATGTTACCAGTTTTTAAAAATGGCGGAAATCAAAATAATGGCTAAAATTTAAATTTACTTGTCAAAATTTTCAGTAGTAAAAGACTATATCCTTTAAATTTGTAGAATTTTTTAAAACCACAGAAAAATAGAAAGCCTTTTTCAGGTCAGCAATTTTCAAAAGTTACAGCAACAGGGTCTTTAATGTCGTTTTACTTAGCTTATAAACAAGTAAAGTTTATTGCTATTGTTTTCTCTTTTAGGGTGATTTGATGCTTGAGAGACACAACTGCCCCCTGTGATAATCCTTTCGGACCTGCTATGAATAAAATTGCGGAAACTGATCAGCAGCACAATGAAAACTTGCCAAATGTATAAACTGATTTACTATTGTCAACCACATCCAACATCGGATTCAAATTATGTTGCCAAAACAAAATCCATCGCCAGATTCAAACTATGTTGCTTTAACTCCAACATAAGATTGGAGCTATGTTGCCCAATCAAATCCATTATCAGATTCAAACTGTGTTGCTCAATCAAATCCAGCAGCAGATTCAAATTATATTGCCCACAGAGAAGCAATTAATGAGCAATACACAACAGTAAAATGAATGTTCTCCAACTACTTCACTATCCAATGGTGTTCCTGACTTGTCTACAAGTGAAGACATCCTACACTCAATACAGGGACAGTCACAACCACCATTCGTTTCAACATCAAAAAGAACTTCGAGTGGCTGTGGTAACACAATTGCTATTACAGGAATTTTCATGCTTGCAAATTTAGATGACGTGCATGAGAATTTATAACATAACTTCAATGACAGTGCCATCGGTTCTTCTTTTGAAAGTGACCGGATTTCTTACACATCCAACTCTTCCACATCAACATTATTGCCTGGACAATTTCACTAAACGTCAAGGAGCAGTAATGCAGAAGAAAGATTAATGGGACCTTGAAAATAGTTATGTAGACAATATCTTCAACGTAGTATGTCAATGTCAGGGGCACTCAGGTATTTTATGTTGATAATTTTGTTTAAAGATGCATTATGTAAAATGTCTTCAACTGAAAATGCAAGACCCATAACTTTAGCCATATCAATCAGTACAAAGGTTTAGAATAATTGACATACTATCATTTTTTGCTGTGTTACCTTTGTAGGTCTTTTTGAGGTGCCGGAAAGCCTATTTTTGATCCCAAATGACATGTAGCTAAAAATATTATTTGAGGAAGTTAAAATAAAGATACAAACTTCAAAATTTCTTTCAGTGTAGCTTTGTTATATATTACGTATCATTAAAAATGCATAAAAGTTTTATAACCGTATAAGTATGAAATTTGAGACGTATGAAAAATACTTATGTTTTTCATTCCGTTTGACTAGTCCAAATCTTCTGCATTCCGATCAACTGGGTCTTTCCTGACTCTCTAGAACACACCAGGATACGATTTCCGTGCTTAATATGGCAGCTCAAAACATTCTTCCCTGGTTCAGCTTACTTCACAGTTTGACTTGTATGTTTTGAAAAGTCAGAAACAAGAGCGTGTGCTTAGGGGAGCCGTCTCACTACACATACATCTTCGCAGAATGACAAAGTGACTAGCAGTCGCGGCCGTGAAAATTTGGCGCGGGTTCGGAAGAGAACGTCTATATAAGTAACATGCTCCCACTGAAAAAAACAACAGTCATGTCTGATCTGTTCTGCTGGAGGGGCATAAAAATTCCCTAGCAGCAATACAGACAACCGTAACTTTCATAAAATATTGTTGCTCAATTTTTAATATTTTTCCGTGTATCGCCTTCACACTTTTTTTACAAATCATCTTTTTATATAACTGTTATGCGAAAAATGTTTTTTTAAAGATTTTAACTGACCCCTAGGCTTTCCTGCCACCTTAAGTTGAATGATAACACAAAAGAAAACATATTTTCATTTTCTGTATAGTTATACATAATCTTGTAGCTAACAATTAATAGACAAAATGTGAGGACAGCAAGTTTTTTTTGACGACTTTTGCAGTACTTCATCATATATTACTGATTATTTCGCTAGCCATACAATTGATATATCATAGAGAAGTTTACCAGACGTTTGTTTTTCGAAAGAATTTGTTCTATTGTCAATAACTAGTAATATCATTACATTATGATTAGCCTAAAGGTTTTCTCGCATTATAAAATGTACTTTGAGTTCCTAAGCAGTGAGAAGTTTTCCGGAGTGTTTTGTTTTGTGCTTTCAAAAGTTTAGCGATCACACCTTTTTGTATGACAGAGAAATATTTTACGTCACATCTACCTACGGCTATTCAATAAAGTATTTGCATTTCTGAAGAAAATCATTGGACTGTCAAGATGTTGCAATGAGAGTTAATTCAGACTAGCGCTATGTCGACCGTTATTTTCTGCTCATTGTTGCATTTTTAGTATGAATCTTTGAAAATCAAATTATGTTATTGTCTATGTACCTTTTTTTAAAAGTACTATTCAAAAGGCATGATTGAGTTGCATGTTTCTAAGCCAATTAGATATGCATAAGCAAGTAATACATGGTTCTTTTTTATGATGTAGTGTAATGTATTTGTTTGTATACTGAAATCTATGTCTTCAATAATTTCGATATTAGCAAACCACATCTACCAGTGTTTTTGATTGCGTACGATATGAAAAATATGGATATGTCCAGTACTATTTTCAATATTCATGCATTTGGAAAATGTATAAATTGCTTTCAATCACTAATAAAATTGTAAGTGAGAACATTTATATTTCCCTCAAAGGAACAGAATATAAGTTTACAACCATCAACACTTTAATTCGGGGACCAAACCGCCCTTATTGTTTTACTGGAGTTCAATATTCTTCTTCTACTCTTCTTATTATTATTCTTCCGACACATGGTTTGGCCGCCATATTGGATTTTGCAAAAATCCGGATTTAATCTTTAAAATTCTTCTTCTCAAGAACCAAAACACCGATTGAACTGAAATTTTACTCATATCTTCCTTGGTGTGAGCACTTTACAGTTTGCGAAAGGCATTTGGATTGGTCAATTAATTTTTCCGCCATATTGGATTTTGCGTAAAAGGTACGATTACCAGCGAAACCTACAGTAACTATGAGATGATGTTCAAAATTCTTCTTTACATGAACCAACAGACATTTTCATGCTCAAATTTTACACATGATATTATCAGTAAGAACTTGAAACCATGGTAACCGCTGGGCCCCGCCAATGCTGCTTGCAGCTTTAATTTTTCATGTAATTAGGGACACATACCCTATGCGTGCTGGGCCCCCATTGTATTTACGCGAGATTTTTACTCTTGCCTTCCTTCTTCTGCATACCTAATTTCAAGGCCATTCATTCTTTCATTTTTTGGAGATTTTCGATGATCAAATAATTATTTTTACATATCTCATTACTTATGAAAAACCTGTATATCTCAGCAACTACAGGGGCTAAAGGGGCTTGCATCTGTTGGATAGTGTTAAGTATGGGACAAAATATTTTCAAGATTTTTTTGAATGACCTTGAATGACGTTTTACCTACTTAAGTGTATCTCAGTGTATAGTAGACCACTCTTGCACCAAAAGGCTTGCAATTTGGCACATAGGTAATACTCATCACAAGGAATGTTTTATGACATGACCATAACCATGGGTCACATAATATAAACTGTTAGCCATTTAAATTGACATCATTTGCATTGATCAATCAAAATTCTTAACAAAGGCTTTGACATATGGCCAGATTGCTACATGAAAAATTCAAAGGTCATAGGCCATGCCCAGTTTTTGGAAGATGTTTAAAAATGTTATTTTTGAGAATTTCCATGATCTTTGACATTTGACGATTTCAGAAAAGAAGGCAATTGTTGACGGACGACGACGGACGGACGACAACGGACGGACGATGACGGAAAATCAGCGTATTTGATAAGCTCCGCGTCGTTGAGAGCGGAGCTCAAAATGTAGCGCACTTGTTTAATAAAGACAGTGGCGATCGAAGAAAGCGATTGTCCATTCTCTCAATGCGAATTTCGAAAGAACGTCGGTTTATATAACCATGTGAACTCCCTTTTTGTGTTGCCAAATGTGAAAAAAGCATGCAACTCCGCCATCGAAACGTAGGTTGCGCTTCATATGTACTCTAGACAAACGAGCTATACACTCCCAAAGTGTAACTTTGCCGTTGTCTGTCAAATACCTAGACCACACTCTTGAACCATTCCCTGATCACTTCATCGTGCTATGCTTACCACGAATTAGCAAATATTAATCTGCAAGAACAACATATTTTTAATCGAAGTGAAAAGAGCATTAGACAGCACTATATTCTGGTGAAGAATGACAAAAGATGTTCATGTCATTGAATTTCACTGTACGTGGTTTACAGAAGAAAATTGTCGAATAATTATATTACGTAAAATCTAGTATGTATGTCAGAGTGTAACTTCTTCGGATGTTTCACGCCTTAAGGCACTCCTTATTAGCCATGGAGACGTGCTTTGTATTCTGGAAGCTTCCCAAGAGAAATACAAGAGTCTGTATATGGCTAAAGGTGGGACACGTACGTATTCAAAATCTCACAGTACATCTCATTCAAAGTCAAAGTGGCTTTACCTTGATGTTAGGTGTGAGAAAATTGACGGCTTCAGGTGATTTTCAAATATATAATCACACGCGAAATATATTCTCGGTTTTTAATCAGATTTACACTCCACAGATGTGACGTCCGGGAAAGCATATAAGATATTATTTATTTTCCAGAGCCGGATTGCCATATTCAATACCCAAAACAGAAAATAATCAATGACGCTATATACATTGATGAATTCTATTGTTTATTCTATGCCTTGCTATTAATGATTAAGATCGACGAATAGGGAGCTGTCTTCGCCAACACGACTTAAGCCTGACAGATATTCTTCAAATCTTATTATGTATAAGGCCTTTCATATCTCAAACATCGATTGTCTGGCTTAATCTTCAGTGTCTCGCGGCCTCACACAATTGGATATTTCAGCCTAACAGAAGGGGGTGTAGCAAACCTAACGAATTGTAGCGAGGTGTGAATTGGGGGTTGTAAGATGGTCACTTTTTACTCACCGCATAGTGTAATCAGTATCGGCATGGCATATCTTTTTCAAACAACTTTAGCTCGGTGATTGAATCACTCTTTTTTGAGAGTGGGATTTGACCGACCGGTTCTGTCAGTTGCTTCTCCGCTAGGTGACTGGATGCCGTATGTTGTGGGTTCGAATCCCGAATGAAGACACTGTATATACTATACATTTGTAGGTTTATCCTAGTACAAATGTGTAACGAAAACTTATGTCACGTACCGACCGTGTGTTGACAAAGACACATAACGAGACAATGCAACCGTTGCAGGTCTTTTTTGTACCTCCATGATGAGTCAAACTAAATACATAAATCACTGCCATGTCACAGCAGAGGCACATATGTAAGATATATCATTCTAAGTGCAATTGTTGAGACCATTGTGTGAAACTCACGAAAAATCTCTACTGGCCAAGCCGGCCAGCAACTTTAAAAAGTCACTGGCCCTGAAGGAAATCAACTGGTCCGATCCTCAGGTCAAATCCAAATAGAGTGCAGATTTTTTTAACCGCACTCAGTATAGGGGCTAAGAACATGCGATTGAAAAATATAAAAAGACACCACTTCAAAATCCTAACATCAAAGTGTTTTTTGTGTCTTTTAATTCTTTTAAAGGAAAGCAAATGAAGATGACTATCGAAACCAAAAGTTGGAGCAACTGATCTCAGTGCAAAAGACCATATGAAACCAGTGAAAGGTTAAGCCCAAACACATAAAACGTTGATATTTCCTAAAACAGCCTTTTACAACAAATATTTCTAACACTGAGAAAACGAACACAAGCGTGGGCTTGAAATATGTCCCAACACTGAAAAGCTACGCGTCCAGAACTCCGATCAGGGTGACAGGGATATGAGTATAAGTTTTGGCACCACAAACACCGGGTAACACACAAATGGAGTCAATACAATTGTTGACTCTTTCAAAAACGATTCTGGCTTCTCCTCTTTGAAGGACTCATCGTCAAATTCAAGGAAGGATATACAAACATTAGGGCAACTGAAGAGAAATAACACTGAAGTGTCGAAACCCACGTTAAGAGACGAATCACAAATTTAAAATGTAAGCATAGTCTTTACAGGTGACCAAGGCAATGGCTATGAAGGTCAAATGACAATGAAGACGCGAATTTTCGTATCGGACATTTACTTTCTAGTATCGAAGTTTGACGTCCAACATATTTCTGCCATACATAACAATCTATATATCGGGTTTTGTATCGATACTATACTTTACAAGAATGACTTGCCTTCTGTCGCGGCACGCCGGGTTTGCGAAATTGCCGATTTTTTAACTCTGACTGATACATATTGGCAATTGTGGGACTATATATAATAATCGATACTAGACAATTCTACAATGACTTGCCTTGCGTCTCGACACGTCGGATCTGTGAAATCACAGAGATTTACTCGATATTTATCGACGATTGCGACTCTAATATCGATACTAGAATGCCTTGCCTCGTGTCTCAGGCACGTCTGCTCTAGGTAAAATCACCGATGTTTATCGGCGATTTCGGGACAAATGTTTGATATTTATGTCGGAGATTTTGCTACCTCACAGATCTTGCCAAGCCCGACTTCCTCAATCCGGCTCTAACTTCGATACTAGACGATACTATACTTGTCAAATCTAGGGTAAATATTCGATGTATAACGGGGAGGTCACTACCTTACAGATTTGGTTCCTCGGTCTGGCCAAGCCCGACTGCCGTAAGCCGACACTAACTTAGGCCAAGAAAAATAAAAAGTTTGTTTCTCATACTAGACGTATTGCAAAAATGATGCGGTGACGATGTTTTTCTTTTCTCATTGTTTTTTAATTTTTCAACCAACAAGAACGCGCGCGCAAAAAAACCCATAAAAACAACATAGGACTACATGCAGAGACAAATGCATAGCAGTGTTGCTTTAGTATTTGGTACAGCAACAGTTCTGTGGTTTGACTTTTTGACAGTTTGATATAACAGTGACATATGTGGAGAGTTTTGAATGGAATGTTAGTGTCAATTTTTTTGTTTACGGTTATGTTTTATACAGCACTGGTATACACTATCGTCACGTATTTTTGCGGTTTTGTTTTTTTTTATTTTATTTCCTCATGAGCAGAAAAAAAGTTGACGAGGTGGGTCTGAATTGACGCGCGAGAGGATAACTTTTATTTTCATTGGGATTAATACGATACTAGACTTGTCTAAAACAGGTGGGTAAACATCCTATATCGGAGATTTCACCACCTCACATGGCTGATCGAACAATTCTAATTTCGATACTGTTTTCCAGTAGCTGTAAATATCCAATATCATATAAAAGTGCAATGTTGAGATGTCCTCGAAATCGAGTCTATCTCGACGCATGCGACACGGTCTATACGCTAAACAATAACTCTTTTATGACCACAGCGAGATCTCGAACTAACACATGCTTAACAGATGGGGATCATATTGAATAGCGCCACTACTCTCGCAAGAAAACGTGAGGAAAGATCTTTCGCATAGATGAAGTACCGCACAGCAAGTGAGGCTACCCACAATTCTCCATGATCTGTACACACTGAGATCACTCAATAAACTGAAGCAAATTTCTTCTGTACACAGAATAACTCGGTCCATATTTCAAAATTCTGGCAACATTGTTCTGATTATCGTAATTTTCTGATTTCTCACTGTGAATAATGAGAAGATCAACCCATTTTCTGCGGAGAAGATAGCAATTTTGTAATTTTGTTGACATAGATTTTTGACAGCCGTACAAAATATTTTCAAGGAAACTAAGGGAATAAGTTGCATCTGTGTTGGCAAAAGAAAGGGTATTGATTTTTTTTAATGTTCGTAACAAAGGAAATTTGCATGTCTGACAGGTGGTATGATGAGACCATCTTAGTTTCTGATAACTTTATCTTGACAAGTGTACAACTTTTAGCACCTCCAAACATCGACTTCTCATTCAATTTACATTCAATAATTTTGGAACATAGTTTAAACAAATAATCCTGAACTTAAATTGTAAGTCAAAGACTCTTAAGAAACTGATAAAATTGAAAAAGCCTTTAGCAAAAGATGTCTGAGTGAACAATTCAAGGGGAATTGTGGACAGCCTAACCTACTGTGTACCGATCAGTCTGTTCACTTTTTATCTGCAAATTCCACTTTTTGCAAACTTTTGAAAGAACAAATTTCGTACCTTTGTATAATTTTGTCAGGTGTTTAGCTTAGCAAAACATTCTGGTAAACTTCTGTATATATATAGTACAAGTTACTGGCCCGCGTCTTTAGGAACAGCAGGACATCTTTCAAGAGTTACTAGTCCGGCATGAAAACTGCTGGTCTCGGGCCATCGGGTTAGTGTGAATTTCGCTCGCTGATTGAGACTGTACTTACGTGGTCGGATTGACTGTGCTCTTCCACTGTTCAAGACAAGTGCGTGATTATCATCTGTTGACGAGAGTACGATACAAATGCCACTGAGGGAAGATGATTGGTGTTCATTCGGACACTGCGCTGACCGTGTGTTTGCTCTAGTGTGTTCTGCCGAACTAAATAAAATAGTACCATTATCTCGCTAAATACCCAAGTAACCCCAACACGACCAGGGTTAAAGTTCTCCATTGCCTTAACTCACCAAAAGTAGACATTCCTAAAGCATCATTTCTTCATCAACTATGATAACGAAACATTTGCTATAAACACGTCCACTTTACACAGGCATATAGGCATATCTTTCCATGGCAAGCAATCAGCTACGTCATTCTTTGCTTTATTTTGACGATACATAAAAGAAATTGAATGTACAAATTTTACAGAATGCTTTACGCAATATAAACGAACACTTCTGACCCATTAAACTTTTAATTTTTACGTTTATTTATCTTCGCTACACTTCGCTACACTTGTTCTCCTTTGCATATAATTTTGCACCTCGTCTCTTGCAATAGATGCATAAAAGAACACTGTTCTATCGAGCAGCAGTCGGTTGCTATGTTTACCCGACGTCCAGTGTCTGCTGTCATTGTTGTTTACCCGGGCATGCTTAATGCATATTTGAGTACACTTTAATTATATTTGCGCATTGACTTGGTTTAGCTGGACAGACATTTCGGATACACCGCTTCATGAGCTGTTCCAGACAAGGCATACTTATAAGTATTCACAGATCAGAAGTGAAGTATATTATACGCATTGTATGAATTACTATAAATAAGCTTAGCGGAAGAGACAAACACCGTGTATCTTATCATGTCTAAGTGACGAAACAACATCGCACGAGCAAGAGGAACGAGTGGTCGGACAACATAAATGGACGCAAGTGAGCCCCAAAAGGGGTTTGGAGTTTTAATTTAAATTTAAATATCAAGACCTGTATTTGCAAAATTTACAAAAATACTGCAATAGTAAAGACCTTTCATATCCTGGTGTATCTGACGACCGTTGAAAAAGATGAAACAAACAAAATGAAATTAACAGTCACATCAAAGCTCATGCTATATCTGGTATCGAACCATACAGTATTGATTACTTTGGACGGATATAAAGGCGTGGTTTTCACTAAGATATCTGACAGGTCAGAATTTGAAAGTACGGGTAGAGAATGCGCAGGAGGCTGAGGGGGAAGTGTCAGAGGAAGTTGTACCCTCTCTTGTGTGGAAAAATTGGAGAAATTGATGTGTACAATGGTAAAATCTGGAACAATATGAGAGGTGTTTTCAATTTGTACTTTACTACGTAGAACTGCTAGAACACTCAAAGGGAGAGTGCGAGAAATTTTGAGCACTTCATGTGTGAATGGTGCAATCTGAGAGGTGTTCCAATTCATTTTGCACGGACAATTTAGCAGTCCCTTTCGTTCTCTCCACAATTTAAGCAACCCCCTTGTAGCTTTCATTTTGAGTGACCCCCTTATATTCCTGAGACACCCCCCCCGGGCAGAAATAATGACCGATCCCTCAGGTTTGTTTTGCACATCGATGTAGCGGAATATCCACCAGTCCCGCGCTGTATTTTGCACCAGTAAAAGGCATCAATTAAATCAAGTTAAGCCCAAAAACATTGGTACCAATAAGGGATGATTTTTAGATGAACAGTAATAAAGTTCGTATCAATAGCGTTTGATTCTTCCTCTCGATATACATGTTAAGTCTAATATTAAGTGCTTGGTAGGAAACTGAAATGTACACTACAAAGTCGACTAAATTTCTGTAGGGAATCGTTTCATATTATGATAGGGACACTTATAAAGTAACAATTCAAAGGTAATTATTTAATGTTGATAATAATCAAATACAAACACGATTGGAACTAATTTGGGAAAATTGGATGAGAGAAATTATTAGGAAAATGTAACGAAATCGAAATTTTTACAGCTGAAATTTTACAAAATGATAGAATAGTGTAAAATTTGAAATATTGTTCTCATCGAACAAAACAACGAAAACACAACTATTATTGCCTACCCCTTTCATCGGATGCATTTTCATGAAAAAGTTCATTTTTGTGTAAATGTACTAAAGAAATGAGACAAAATGCTTAAAATTTCTTTACTTTACGTCTTTTCAGTCAGGACACTTTTGAAATGCCCCTGACTTTTTCGTTAATTTAGGCTTCATAAACATTAAATTGAGTTAGGGCACATTTTAAATGACCCTTTCTGGTCTTGCTTCCGCACGATCACGACCTCAGGTGCGCTTACAAGAAAAATGTCGCAACTTCTGTTTTGATGCATCATGGGATAGGAAAGGCACCAAACTTGAACACCAAGTGTTTAGAAGTAAGAACGCCTCTTGCACGCCGATGTAAAATAAAAACGTTCATGGTGGTTTTCTGATTTTCTTTTCAAATTTTCAAAATTTAAACCCGTTATAAACGTGTAAACTTATTTTGTATACTTCGCTTTTTAGAAAAAAAAATGCTTTCAGCAATTGTAGACCGGAAATATTTTTCACTTAGTGTGAAATGGGTAACACCAAAATCCGTGCACGTTTGCCGGACAGCGAGGCAGTAGTAAATTTAATATAGCCATGGAAAGAAAAAACACAAAAGATTGTTAATTGTTTCACAGTATTGCAAAATTTCTGTGATGCTAAGTTTTTGAACACTTGAAGGAGATAGTTGTTAACACATCGTGTTAAGTTTAGAACATCATTGCTAAGAATATGAACACTATCGTTAACAATATGAACACTAGCCGTCCAAATTGAACCCGATATATACATTTTGAACGCGTAAAGACGCGTCTGGCGTCCAATATTTTTACAGTGTATAATCTGCAAATGTAGCCTCATCTGCTTTTTTTTATGTTACACACTTGTCCTTATGATTAATTTGTAATCTCATAACATTCAAATATAGGACATCTAACATTTTTGAGATATTTGAAAAATATGAAAATTCAATTATCCCAAATTAGTTCAAATTGTGTTAAACGTATAATTAGTGAACAGGCCAGGGGAGGCGATCAGAATGAATCACCAAGTACCTTAGCTCCATTTTCCTCACGCAAAATTAGCTTGTATCTTCGAAATTCTTCGAAATATTGTTGAGCCAGCAGAACGTTATCATTTAATATCCCATAATCAATCTCAAGGAAATTTATGTCTTCTTAGAGGTAAATAAGTACCCTTTGCCTCATTCTGACAAACATACGGCCAACACAATTTTCAAATATATAAAGCAAATATATAAAATAAATATAAACATAAATAGGCCTACACATAGTTTGGTAAACACATACAATAAGATCTCAGTCATATTGATAGCTAGAAAATGTACACAGACGTCAGCCCAGACAAATATATTTGTCGGCCCATTTATAGATTATATGTTTAGCTGTAGGATTTGATAGAAGTTACATAAAAGCGACATTTTTAGGAAAATACTGACTGACAAATATTGAATTTTGACTCAATAATTTCATTTGTTTTTTACGCTTTGCAGTTATTTGGTGGAAAAAATGAAGTCTTTCCTGGCCAATGTCATAGATGTACTGACACAAACTTAAGAATACCTGCAATCTATTATTTATTTCACAAAACAGTATTACATTATATTGCCTTATGATTCTGCAAACTAATTATTTGAACATATGAATTTCAACATATTTTTTTAAAAAGATTCAGTAGAACAGCAAATACGTTAAATTGCATGAACAGCATTCATCTCTGTCAATGTTACTTTTGCCACTTCCATTTAGTAAATACATTCAATCTTGCCCAAGTGTCCTGAAAGTAGCAATAGAACAATGGCGATTTTGAATTACAATATTTACGCCATGCTGAGTGAATGCATAACGTAGGATGTAAAGAGGTTCGGATAACTTGACATTACTAGTATTCTGATGTCGTCCTTCAAAATTTGCAATCAGGAAAAAGTAACCTGTCAGGCACGTGTCGTCATCGGCCAGTAGTCAGTAGAAATTGACAAAAATGTAGTGAGGCAAGTCAAACCTGTCTGCTAGATCAAGTATATTTAACATCGAGAAACTCTCATCTATTTTTGAGACTAAATGTAAATCAAATTGCTCTCATTGCGATATTTTTATCGAATATGTATTTGAAACTTGAATTGTTTTTTTTTAAACATGAGATAATCACAAAATATGTGTTCGACACAGGTAATTCAGTCGTGTGTAAAATGTACGTATGCGTCTCCTTATGAGTCAAATCTTACCGTGTCTATTCGTGCCGTTCTGCATACTCCGCATACTTGCCGCTCTTCTTTAGTCTTCGCAGTGAAGCATTAAACCATTTAATCACCCGACTGTCCTTGCGAGTTGCTAAAGCATCACCATCGCCACAGTAAAGAACGTCTCCTACTGGCTCCACATCAACTGGCATAACTCCCAACATACGTAAATCCTCGTCATCAACTCCATATTCGGGGGCAAGCGCTACGAAGGCGGCATCTATCTACAGTGGATTAGATAAGACCGTAAACTTAATCATGTACAAATTGGGTGTGGCTAATTTTCAACGTAACTCGGAGATGGACTCTTTCAAGTAATTAACTGTTAGTTCCAATCTATGCTTATACACACGTCAATTAACCTCAGAATTGACAAGCCGTTTGTACGATCATATGAAGCTGAATTTAAGGCAAAAGAAATGAAACGGATGCCTTTACATGAATTGAAGCATTTAATTACCACAGTCTGCAATGAAAGTGGTTTTATTTTCAAGCACAGAACTGATATCATAAAGTAATATTGAGTCAGGTAAGAAATATTACTTTAGCGTGTTAAGAAAAACTCTAAATCGCTAAGTGCTCAGTCTATTGCGATTCTCCAGAACATATCACGTGATGAGAGTATAGATACATCCAGTCTCTACTGGTTCGGAAAAAAGTGACGTTAGAGGATATTTCTTTCAACGAAGTTTTCCTTAGGGAAATAATTTTTTGAAAATTTTTACCGGATCACGTGACCGCGCATGTTCAGTGTTGTCTGCAGCTTTAAGCAATGGCGGGTGATTAGAGCACAAAAAGCGAACGGGATGAGCGACGGGCCTATGACTGAAAGAGCAAGAATTTCCCTTCCAACAGTGTTTGCACCCGACGAGCTCATTAATAACAAACGTTCATCTTTAGTTTCGTGTTAAGAAGAAATTGGCACCATTGTTACCCCTACGAGAATCGACCAATACACGTCTCAAAATGTATTGTTGCAGTGCATATATAGTAAGCACATTAAAAGCAATAACGTAGAACACATGAGCATTTGGTGTGTTATAAAAAACCTATAAACTTGTCTTTATTCGAGCTACCGCGGCCGTTTATTACACCTCCTTGCATTGCGTTACCAGATACACGTCGCTATACCGATCAGTCTATAACCTCGGGAAATACTAGTAGCAATATATACTTGTAATGCATGGCTCTAGGGGTAATAGACAAGACAATAGGTGTGTACTATTCTTGTGGCTCAGGAGTGATATTCACGGTACCTAATCACGATTGCTAATTTCCTGTAAATTTAAAGGACAAATAATATTGTTAAGGTAGGGAGAGCTAGCTTGCATACTTTCTACTCTATTTATCATCTTACAATTTTTATAAAACATACATCAGATGGCAATGAGTATAACTTGTCAGAAACGTGATGTGTTCGGAGATATTCAACCTAAAACTATCAGCAGAGGTTTGCGTTTATTGGTTTTGCATTTACGCCGCAGGAAGTAGGAAGTGTACAACAAACTAGTTCAGTTGAAAGGACTAACCTGCTGAGTTTTAACGTTGTTAAGCAGTTTATAGATATCCTGCGAGAATATTTGATGTGGACCAAGCAACCTTGCTCCAACCACGTTGTTTTCTCTCAGACAACGGAAGTTGCTCTCCCATCCATGGATAAAGCCTGCAGGCAAAATTGCGATAATTTTAAAGGCTTCCAATCGGTCATAAAGAAGTGATTGCATAAATTCTGAGCTTACGTAGCGAGGATCTGTGCCGGACGTATGCGAAACGATTATGGTGGCAAAGTGACATATGAGTATTATGTCCAGAAACGAATAAAATATTATTAAATGTTCCACCGACTGAAACTAGAGCATATTTGCATAAAATATTCTCATTCTGAATGGCAGGGGTTGAAAAACATTCATGAAAGTGACCACAATCAGGATCAATAATTTTTAAAAAACGACTCTTATTCAAAATGTAAGAACTTTATTTCAAAAGAAAATATTTTATTATATGGCATTTAAAGAGCATGAAGTTATAATTTCCCACGATTTGACACAGCTAGAGAGGACTTATATGTTTTCAAAATATATAAAGCCGGGAAAATGAGAAGCTAGGAAATCGGGTGGCTTGCACAAATTTCCATAAACTTACACTTTTTCCTTACTCAACTAAAGACTGCACCTGATGCTAAAAGGTGGACCAATCAATATTTTAATCTTGGGTTAACAAGTAAAGAAAAAGGAATTAATCTTTGCAAAATGTGATTTTGACTAAAAATTAGCGGTGCCACGTGCAATGCCACCTGACGTATACAACGTTCTCTTTGTAATATTGATGCAATTTACAGCATCTCTCAGAAAAGCCGACCGAGTGACAATGTTGATATTGTTTGTCATCCTCATCAATATGAGCTCACCTTTTTGAAATACTTAACATTAGTGTATTAACCACTTTTTCGGGTAACACACTGTATGAAAATCCGAACCTCACCCGTAATTCTATATTACTTCATAATAAACTAAAGCTAGTTAGTTTTGTATAAAAAAAAACAGAACCTGCTTTTATGATTTCAACTCTAGATAGTATCGCCAGTAACATTTTCAGACCGGCAAAGACTCGTGACAGCTCTTTTCGGATGGAAAAAACATGTATTCTTACCTATCTTTCTGCCCGTAATATTGTTCGGGTTAAAGTTACCCGGGTTACCAGTGGGGACAAAGAAACGAGATGGTGCATTGTAGTTGGTTATTCTGTCTGATAACGCCACCGCATTAGCTAGCTCGCTGTTCACTGACAAGAGACATCCATCAAAATGCTTGGCAAGTAGGCCTTCAAATTACATAAGAACATGGATGACAAAGACGTTATAGCCTCAATTAAAATTGTTGGAAAAACGAAAATTGAGAGACGTACAGAGACATGCGTACGACCATCCGCCTAATTGCATGATCTATCTCCATAGGTATGTCGTTACTTGAGGAAAGAAGCAGGAACTGACGACGAATAATGTTGGCGTAGAACTGGAACTTGTTTATAAATACGGAACCGTGGCTAAGCCTTACGGCCCAGCCTCTGATACATAAGTCTGCCTGTGAGCGTCTCTGCCTGAGTTAGCTTATCCTGTAAGATAGTGTGTTCATTTATACATTATCTTGGTTATGTCGCATACCGACGCCATGAAAAATACAATAAGGCAATACTTTGATTTCTACCGACATTAGGAAAGATACTTTAAGTACAACTGATCACTTGCTCATGAATGGCATGCTACAATTCTTTTGTTTCAAACCCACGATATCAATAAATAAATTGATAACAGCGGCTCAATATTACGATTGGTTGAAATACAATAGAACATGGCGGTAGTACACAGAATACCTCCATAACAAAGATAAAGTTGCTAAGTGAATTTTAAATGTCCAAACGAGTAAGACCACGTTGTTGATACCATGTTGGTATTTCGTGGCGCCAGTATTGTAAGAGTCCAAAAACGAGAGGAATTGCGCGGGATTTCTGGCGTCAAAGGAAGCTTATGTATCGTAAGGCTGACAAATTAATTTTCTTTGCGCCAATTTGTCTGTGTGCATGTACATATACCAACAAACTCCGTGACTTGGTGATAGCAGGCTGTTGAGAGAAGATTTTAAAATGCTTCCATGATGCTGGTAGTCCGCATAGGCGTTTGTCGAGTGAACAAATGTGAGGATATTTATAAAATTCTTCTCTATGCCTTTTAGTAGATATGGTAGCAATATCGAAATCGCGTATTCTACTTATGAACATTCAATTCCAAAAAAGTAATCCAGTGTGTCAAGGTTTGTTAATCGAACATATCATGACGGCTATATGGAGAGTTGCCTTGGTTGAGTTTGTGCTATGGATACTCGCTATAGACCTCACTGTATCAAGATGCAATTGCGTGGAGTGACATTATATAATAAACATAGCTTATGCAAAGTTTTTAGAACTTACTCGATGCTTTCCGCGTTGGCATGAAAAGAATAATCTGGGGTGTGCGATATATTTATCAAACCTTGATGAAAAACTCAAAATTATATTTTCAGTCTAGCATCTCTGCCTTTCATTCGAAAGAAGATGAGATATATCTCAACCCTCCTTATGATATCATCACAAAATAATCCCTCAATAATTGTACATTACGTGTATTAATTGCCCCATATCTTTTATGTTCAATAGGGTATACACAGGGTACTAGTAGATAGATGAACAGAAAACATAAACAGAAAAAACTACGACACAAACAGATTTTGCGATTAAATCCATTGTCTTCAATGACTGATTCACAATCTGAACTGCACCGAAAAATGCAGTATGCAACATGGTAGATGTTGTCTTCTCAAATGATTCGGTCAGCTTTTGACTGCCCTGTTCGACCAATTTGGGCGGCTTAGTTACATTTTATAAACATTTGTCAAAATATATTTAAGATGTTAACTTTCTTTCTTATCTTTGGTTTGCGCCGGCAGTTGGTTACCACTTGACAAAGGTTTAGGTTAGCAGTTTTATTTTCAGCGATATCATAACTCAATTGAATTCAATTCAGAACGAGAAATCGTCATTTTTGTATCATTCACCCAAACTTAACAACCATGCCTGAATATTTGGACAAAATACTCACTAAATGCGCATTTGTTTTTTTAGGCACGAATCCCAGACTACGTCGCCTTACCTTGTCCTGCGCCTTCGTAATCATATCTGTCATCAGACATGTGGCATCTGTTGTATGTGTCGTATACTATCTTGCATTTCTTGCCAGCATCCTTACACACTGAATAACAAAACGAACATCAAAAAACATAATTTTTCGTTTGTTTTCCCGTTCATTGCTTATATTTATATTTTAATTCACGAATATATCGAGGTTTCTGACTGACATCACTATGGACAGTTGAGTACTTATAGCAAAGCATAAAAGTTAAATACTTGACACCTATACATATTTATTCCGAATTATTCTAATTAATCAAAAATTATCTACGTTCTTAGGAGTATGAACTTGTCATAAAACCGATATCCAAAATTCTAAATGCATCGTCACTTAGTCGATTTTACACTCCTATACCTCCAATAATGAACCTAGAAATGTTCTTTCCTGTGAAGTTTTTTTTGTTGATTTGCATTCATATGGGTACCTGAAACAATATTAGCTTGATCGCCAAAAATTATTGTTGGGCAATTCTCGTAATTTGCATTATCCAAGATGGCCGCCGGATTTTCAATAAAATTTAACTTTTGACCTAAAGTGTTCTTTCCTATGAAGTTTTTTTAGAAAAATAATAGAACTGTTTTAAAACTTCCACAATAACAATATCCATGTCCATCCATGAGTCAGAAAGATACAGCACACGGTTCAAAGGTAAGTGGAGGCGCAAACATCATCTGCCTCTGCTGACCACTTCACCAATTATCGGAGGAAAAGTTCCCAAGGTCAACTACAAACCTGACGTTATTACCCTTCATTAAAACAGACATTGTCTCTTGATGGAGCTACTAATAAGATCGTAAAACCCATCAGGAAGACTGGGTATGTACTTTTTCTCCTTTATTCTCCGCCGATCACAATCGAGTTCAGCAACATTTACGACAGCAGGTGCAATCTGGCCAGTAACAGGATGATGTAGATGAGGGCAGTAATCTTCAAATGGGTGAGGATAATTCTCCACCTCCACATCAATAAGACCCTGATTCTTTGCTTCAACTCCTCTTTGTGCTATTTCTGCAACTTTTGGCATGTTGCATATGAAGAGTACACATGGTCCATCCAGTCTGATACATGTGTAGTGATAGGGAAGCCGTCAATCAACTGATGTACAATTTCAACAGACAGTGTCATACCCATGAATGCTTCTTGCCGGATCTGCTCATCAAACTGATCAGAAGAGATAGCATTCCAGTAACCTCCATAATGCTGACAGACAAGATCTGGCCTATAGCCTCTATGGCATGAAATGCACACATCTCCAACAGGTACTGGGTCATGGCTGATTGTTCACCAAAGAGGAGAAAGGCCCTAAAATGATGGCGTTTCGCCCTACGATGGCAAACCTGCTGCAGCACATGCGGAAGGTCCATTTACAAGTAAATTTTGTGGAAAGCAGCAGGCCATCAGTCCTGTCTGGGTTAATTGATCCAGTGTCAAAGTAAAGTGTACCTGAGGCGTGCGACTGCCACAAAGAACATCTGTCATGAACATCATATTGTAGCTACTCTCGTGAAGTTGGTTGCAACAATCCATACATAAACAGACGAGTTGATCAAGCAACACATGAGGTAGATATTGGCATAGAGGATGTTAGGGAGGCTAGGGATGATGACAAGGGCGATAATGTAATCCACGATGTTTAAGAAGAGAATGATGAGGGTGCCGAAGAAGATGGTTAGGGCCATACTAATGGAGATGGTCTTTCTGATCCCTATTATGAGTAAGAGCATACAAACATTTAAAAATTCATTGCCAACAATAGCATTTACTGTTTTATTGTGTCATTTTACAGGTTTTTAATTTTAAGATTCAGTTCTTGTGACATGTAAAACAGTCTTTACAAAGGGAAAATCGAATAAAGTGAGTCATGAATGTTCATGAAGTTGTTGTTTCCAACTATAGTCGAGCCAAAAGTCAAATTAAACATTCATATGTCCTTTAACCTTTGGACTTGACCGTTTGACTACCAAAATAATACCAGAATTGGTTACTAGACATATGAATACGCTAGAAGAGAGGCATTACAACTCATATCAGGACATGAGAGTCAAAAGTGAAATTTTGGAGGGAACTTTAGGCTGCCATTTCGATTATGCAAATTACGAAAGTTGACCGACTTAAATTTTTGGCAACCGAGCTGAAATTCTTTCAAGAACCCAAATGAATGCAAATCGGCAAAAAACTTCATTAGAAAGAACATTTTGTCGGTCAAAAGTGAAGTTTCGAAACGACTTGGCGGCCATCTTCCGTTATGTAAATTATGAGTAGCCAAAATTATTTTTTGTTCAACCACGCTTAAATTGTTTCAACTACCCAAATGAATGAAGATCGACCAAAACGTCCTGGGAAAGAAAATTTCAAGCTAAAAGTTAAATCTAGAGATAACCTTCTGTCGCCCTCTTAGATTATGCAAATTATGAGAGTTGCCTAGCATTACTTTTTTGGCAACCAAATTAATCTAAACTTGTTTCAGGTACCCAAGTGAATGCAGATCATCAAAACTTCTTCATAAGAAGGAACATTGTATGGTCAAAATTTAAATTTTAGAAATGATTTGGCGGCCATCTTTGATTATGCAATTTATGAGTTGCTAAACAATTTCTTTTCGTCAACCAATCTAAAATTGTTTCAACTATCCTAATGAATAAAAATGAACCAAAAACCTCCAAAGAAAAAACATGCCTTGGTCACAAGTAAAATTTTAGAGATGATTTTGAGGCCATTTTTGAATATGCAAATCACAAGAGTTGCCCAACATTAAATTTTGGGCAACCAAGCTTAAATTGTTTAAGGTACCCAAATGAATGCAAATCAGCAAAGAAAACTTCATAGGAAAAAAAATTTCTAGATTCATGAATAGCTAACAAAAGCTGTTACATATACTAACCCTCTTTAAGCAGATCTGGAAAGAAACCTTTGGTCTTCGTATTCTCTCTTTGTTATCAACAATAAAAAAGGAATACGTTATTTGCCATGATAATGGTACACAGCTATTGGCGTTAACTATGTTGTATCACTCAAAAATTTATACAGTGGTCGAAATTACTCATCAACAATGCTTAAATAGTATTATGGACATTTCCCCTCCAAAATACTGTCAATAACATGTTTGCAAACAACTAAGTTCTGATGTCACAATCTGACTTTTCTTTATCTCTTTAGGCGCCTCTTTGAATAGAAACATTTCAATTCAATCAGACAATGATCACATGCATGCATTAATTACAGTCGCATGCAGTCATGTAATGGCGTGTCAAAAACAGGGTAATTTTTGGCACAAAACATATCATCGTCGTCATTATCATTCATTCAAAACGTATTAACTCCGAATTCGATTATAATAATATCTGATACTTACAAATAAAACAATGAGATATTCAATAGAGGGTCTGCTTGGAAAAGGTAGACTTTGTCATCACGTACTGTCTCCACCTTGTCAAGTAGGGCATTTTCCATTTGATTGAACATTATGAGCGTCATTGCTAAATCTTCCCGACCATGAAGCCCTCGAAGGATGGGTAGTGCGGGTGTATGAAAGCCACGCTACAGTTTTCAAAGGGAAGTTATTGGTCTCATAAATGCCTGTATGTCAGGTATCACATTTGATACTCTCAAAGTTAAACATTGTTGAAACAACATAAAACAAATATGTGATGGATAACTCAGGAATATGGTGAATACTTTTGTCATATTTACACTCTAATGTACTTGACTGATAATGAGAATATAAAAGAAGGATTGAATTGAGTGTAACCTGTAAAAGTTAAATAAAGAATTAAATAACAATTATAATCTGAATAATGAGAATGTTAAATTTCCTCGACAATTGTCATGTTCAGGTATATTTGGTAAAAGAGAACAAACTTAAGATGACATCCGTTGTGATGCCCCAGGTTTCCATATACATCATCTACGGGTAGAAAGTTTCAATGTCCCCAAATTCCTATCGGAAATATCTTTTATAACTCGACAAATTGAAAAATAATCTATCGCAGTTAAAAGAACTGATGATTTCACAGACAACATTTCTGGCTGAAAATATCAAATATCAATATCAAAATCATCCTGAAAGTAAATTGAATTGATTCGAAAATTATCTAAGAGGTCCAGCGGCTATAACGTTTTCGCTATTTTAGTTTTGATGTCAATTAATAATAATAATGATAATAATAATAATAATAATAATAATAATAGTTTATTGTTAGCAACTAAGCATATGAAATATTTAATATTTAAAAAGAAGTAGATGCGAAATCGGAACAAATGAAAGACACAGCATATTACAATCCTACCTTGTCGAAATATCGGAGAAGCATTACACGTGACATTGATACAGGAACTCGACCCGACAACAGAACGCGGAGAAGACCAGCTGACTCATTGTCGATTGAGCTTTCAGAAAGCAGGTCAAGCTTCTCTGGCATGTCATAGAGCTTATCACTATCGACCATAAATCCTACAGATAGCAACTTCAATCTTTAAAGCCACAACGCAAGCCTGATGACACTGCACTCTAAAGTCAAGGATAGACTGACCTAATCTGCGCTTTTTGCGATTAGTATCGTATAGCAATAATGATACAACGTTTCGCTATAAATACTTTTTCTTTGCCCAAAAACCTGACAAAGAGACCATCATAAAAAATGCAACTACTATGTGTTAAGTGATAAATTTCTAAACGGGTCTCAGATTTTTAGTTTGTTGTCAACACAGCAGCAGATGGAAATGATAAACTTATGTCCAAGTCATCCATTCCTGATGTACAATAGGAATTTCCCAAGTTTCATTAGTGACATGACAACTTCATCGCAGCATAAAGAAATCTTATCATATACCCGTGCCCATATTGCTACATCCTACTGACGTTCACCGTAAAATATCAGCCGTGATATTTCACGGTAAACGTCGAGATATGTGCGATGAACGTCATCAGTTTTTTAGTTTTCCTAAACTACATTAGCAGTTTGTTCGGAAACAACGTAAACAACAAAATGGCTGCCGCTCCCCGCCTGCGAAGCGATGTCACTGACGTAAAAACTTGAAGGGCTTCAAGAAACACGGGTATTTCAGGTTGCAAAATACGGAAATAACATGTTGAGCCTTGAAATGTTTTCCAATGGTATATTTTGGTCAAGTTCTAGCAAACATTCTGCCGTTTGTACGGCGCCGGCACTGCGCACGGTCTCCCCCGAACAGGTAGTGAGCACGTGGCGTAACAGCGATGTCGCGCGCGACGACTGTTGACATGGCAACTCTCAGGGTAAACTAACAAAATGGCGTCCCCTCTCCGCGCGAGCTCCGTGCCGTACGACGATCGGAATCAGGATAGATTTTAAGCTGAGCAAAGTTTTTGATCGGTTACAATTGTAATAGCATATTGCACCTTAAAAAGTTCCTTCTGTATGACGATTTTTGTAACCCGGTGTCTTTCTTCTGTGGTTCATTGAGATATGGACGACTTGCAGCGATTTCGCCCATGATGTTGACAGCTTCATCGTATAAGCTTACTTTATGAATGAAGCCCTTTTGTTCACATAAACATTCTGATATTAATGTGCAAGGCGTAATAAATTAAAGCCTCAAAATTTAAGGCTTTTCGTTCTATTATTAAAATTATGGGCATGGGTATATGATAAATCGGTTATTATAGAAATAACGGGCGACGCGCTGACCATTAACGTTTATTTGTGGGCAAGGGCGAGAGGAAAGCCCAAAATTAACGGGCGAGGCTTGCCGTTGGCTTTCCTCGAGCCCGCGCCCACAAATAAACGTTAATGGTCAGAGCGGAGTCTGTTATTTCCATTATATTATCAGCGAACCCAAGAAAACCGTCAAAATTTCCGAAAATTTCTGGAGCGAACGACAACTATGCCCTAGAAACTGAGCAATACGCGACGCACTGTCACGCGCGCTGTAAAAAAACGGCAAATCCGGAGATGCTTTCAGAAAAAAATATCTCAACTTGACCTACAAGTGCTCCATTTTATTTTTGATTGATTATGATTTACGTTTGAGCTGTAAAGTTACGATACTTTGAGTTGTTAATATTATTATTCATATTCACGGGCATGTAAACAAACCATAACTGTGTATTTGTGGTCAGTCACGTGGTTCAGCTCTACCAATCAAAATGCGACGGGCAGGGCATGGTAATATAATACCCAATAACGCCTGCTCCTTGTGTCGTATCAGTATTCGTTTCATTTGTGCTGCGTCAGCCACTCGACTTCGTCTCGTGTCTGACGCAGCACAAATGACACTCATGCTGATACGACACAGGAACAGGCGATATTGGGTATTATATCATACCAGTATATTGATGGTGCAAATACTGCGATCTGATTGGTCGAGACGCGAAAAGAACCGTGGTATATTGGCGATATACCAGGGCTGCCATACGTACGAGCTCTCAGCTTGAGCAACAGAGAAACATGGACAGAGTGGCAACGCTTGCATGCCTTTTGTACCATGGTCGTCTCGGTAGACTATTGGCTTTTCATATTAAAATGAGCTTCAAAGGTGTTAAACTTTTTGGAGGCTTTGTTTGTGGTTGATAATTACACGAGATTATGCGAAAAATACGACGAGATGGCATCGTATTGCCAGTCGCGTAGCAACCATAGTTACTTTGTGAGCTCTCAGGCCAGAAACACTGCTTCACGCCAATCAAAACATAACACGCCAGCAGTTTCATAAACATGTCCCTCCTTGACGCACGTGTAAAAGACGGTATGACTGACCGTAAACCATTGAGTAAAACCAGATAGTATCGATAAAAGACTTTCAAATTTGGTTCAAACACACTCATTATATATTCATAAAAATATGAGAGGAATTTTTAAAACGGTAAAACTCACTTTCCTGAAGTTCAAAACACTCCCGTTTTCGCCAGCACGTCAATTCCGCTCAGCACCACACGACAACAACAACACAAACTTTGCCGAACATACTTTCGCTTAACAATTGGCGAAAATCCGAAAATTACCGAAGGATGCATGGTCGGCACTCTTCGGAAAAGAGAGGCGAGAGCAACCTGAGGCGAGGCGAACATGGATGGGTTACGTAACCGCTACACGCCTTAAACAATACCCGTTGCGCCTCTGTCTATGTTCCTCTGTGACTTGAGCAAAAATCCGTTTATGACGTTCTACGCCAAAATTTCAATATACTGTTATGCTATAATAGCAATTAATCACACCCAGCGACGGTATACCACTCGATTTTGACCAGCTCACTTCATATACGCACTCGCTATCGCGAGTGCATAAATGTGGAAAACTTGTCAAAATCTCGTCGTATACCATCGCTAGGTGTGCTTTCTTGCTTAAATAACCTCTAAATATTCAATAGAATTACAGTAGTTTGGAACTTACCGCTAACCAAACGGCCGAGGGAGAAAATCACAAACGCCAAGCACAACTTCATCGTGACATCTATCAAATAGTCAAAGCGTCGCTACCTGTTGAATGTTGAAACACTTCTCAATGGGCTGTAAAGTTTTCAAATACCAAGATGTTTTATCGGGGGTAAACTTTGCACTGCAGATAATAGAGGTCATTTCCCGACCTATATTTCAACTCCATTTGGAAAAAAATCAATAATGCAATTCATAAATTTTTTACGGATAATACGGTATACTTTAGATATTGTCCTTCCTTCCGTTAGTTATTGGTCGATGCACCTGTACTTTGAAAACTTGCATGTTGTCCGGCCTAATTTGACTGCCATAGAGCTTTTTCTTCTGAATCTCGCGGGAATTGTTGATGATGAATAATCAAATTATCATTGGCTTTATGTAGCTTATCTGTGCCCATCAGTCATGGGACTTACTTTGACAGATTTATCAACTACTGAACAAATATGTCTTTAGAACAATGTACATTTTATTTGAGTACGTTACAATCAGTTCATATCCTTCAGTAGACTTTAGATAAGGCTAGGTGACCGAAAGGATAAGGCACTGACCGGTCGTTGTCTGAACTTTAAGTCCATGTCGCGTACTGTTTAGATTTTTTTAGGGCCAAGACTTCTATTGCGCGCTATGTCTGACAAAGCAGAGCAGTAGAAATACATTCAATACAGGTTGTCCAAACGTCTGGCGCACGGACGAAGTTTGGTCGCAAACAGTTGGCATCTAAGCATGAGGGGCGTATACACTTTAGTTATATTGCAAAAGTTGCAAAATTATGTACTTGACTTACGCAAGCCTAAATAAACCATTGGGAGCGATCACACTCTCATAACAAAACTGATTTGGTGGCCACGTCGTGAAAGAGGACATTTCATGTCTGTGTTTAGTCAAACATCTCTCTCATTCTCAGTGTCTGTCTGCCTCTCTCATACACATTCTTACATACACACAAGCTATCTTACCCTGCAATGCTACTATTTGCGTTAATTGTAAATTAATACTACCTACTGATGCGTTACTAGCACCGCAGTGAAAGAACAATTCAAAGTGACGGACAAGTTATCGCGTTCGTCATAACAGGTAATTTACTCGATAGTATGCACAAAACGTCAACTAACGCGAGTATGTCGAAGCATGGAATATGGTCATATAACGTATTTGCAGCCACCGAAGCTGTATCCGTAGATGACAATATAGTACTAGCCCACTTTAGCACCAACTTCAATGAATAGTTTTGTCGGCTTTTGTGAACACTTTTGTCACCTGGCCTTGATGCTGTCTATGCTTGTGATTGATGAAATGAGTACCTTTCACAAGTTGCATTACTAACATTTGCTCCAAACAAACCCGCGATCCCAAAATCAAGCAGGAGATAGGGAAAAGACCGTTAGCAATATTAGGGACGGAGAAAATAAAACCTGGAATGCTTTCAGAATGACCTTAAAGAATATAAGTGCATGTGGTTGTTGACCTAAAGTGACTGCAGCTGAATGGAAGATAATTGTACAATAGTGAAATGACGTATGGATGACCCACTATACGAAAGTAATCATTTTTTGAATAGTTTTTTTTTGGTGGAGGAAATACAAAAGGTTGTCACGAAAACCAAAAGGGGTAATGCTGTAGGGGTAGATAACATATATGTACGAAGTTTTTTGATTCTGGTAAAATTCCTGTGATATGGAAACGAGCCATTATCTGTCCAATTCCGATGGACCACACAAAAAACTATAGGGGCATTAGTATGCAATCAACTGTTGCTAAATTTTATAGCTCTTTGTTAAACTCTAGGATTTTGCGTTATTTGGATGATGAAAATATATTATCTGTATCTGACGAACTTAATGGATTCAGACGTGACAGATCTTGTCAAGATCATATATTTGTTTTGTCATCTATATAAAGAAATAGGCTTAGACATGGTTTATCCACCTATACGTTTTTTATTGATTTACAAAACGCGTTTGACTATGTGAAAAGAGATGCCATGCAATATAAATACCCTTCTTCTCGGCAACAACATAAAGGAAAAGTGAGAGTTAATTCGAAATGTATTCGTTGTTGAAGTTTGACAACCAGACTAGATTTTGTTTCATAATTTCTGTTAAACTGAGAATTGTAATAGGTCTCATTGAAATCAATTAAATAATGACACGCTAAAACAATGATGGTTCAGCTTGTTGCATTTTATTACACAAAACGAAATCGTATGTGCTAGACCCCCTTCAGAATTTGTAGTTCGAGACAAGCAAAGTTGCAGGCAAAAGTAGATCCATGTTCTATATACAATTCCATGAACAATGTTATAATGAGAAATTGATGAATGCCTACAAATCTAATTGAATTCAATCGTTATTGCACCTAATATTTTGCCCAGTTCTCGCAAATGGCTGATACATGATCACGTGACATACGGAAAATGACATTACATAGTTGAGAACATTTTGTGTGCTCAATGATAAGATGTAGTTGAAACGTATTTGGGTTCGTTCCCACGCTTAGTTTCTACTCGTAATCAAATTGCAGTACTTGTTAGACGTATAGGCGCTGTTTTACAGCTATGACTTAAAATACAGGTCAATTTATATGCAGGTAAATGTAATTTACATTTCAATTATCTGTACAAGGTAAGTAACAATTACATAAGACAATGCTGTTTTTCGTTCCAAAAACAAAGCATTCAGCAAACGAAAAATAAAGCGTTTCATGGTGGCGACTCTCGACTACTTTTACAATCTATATGGATAGTTTGGACGTTGTAGATTTTGGAGCGTTGGGATAAAAATCAATGACATATGTTAGCAAGGACAAGAAACATTTTGTTACCTGCTCACAGCACATGTTTGTTGCCAATAAATATTAATAATAACAATTGAAAACCAGCGCACGATTCTTCTATATTCCCTTTTTGATCATTAGTTGATATTTAATTCAAGTTCCACCATATTCATGCAGGATGAATTTGTGGAATCCAATGTAGAACCTAACCGGCCTGAACAGCTTTACAAAGGTTTGGTTCGACTGTTATCAGAATGGGCATGAAAAATATTCTCTCTGAGTGAAGTATTGATATTTTTGTGCTCTGAAATCGTTGCTTATTAAACGACACATACATCAAAATGGAAATTCTCGCTTCAGTTCCAGATTCATGTAGTGATGGCTTTTATTGGAGAGCTGTGTGAGTACAAGTGGTCACTGTAAAAACATAGTCGGGTCGGGAGGTAGGGTTCCCATGTACCCCATGGATGTATTTTTTTAACCTACATTTTTGTAATCCCTTAGGGTCTATATTTAATGAATTTTGATGTTCCCAAAATCAAATCGTGTCCCATGGGGTTCATTTGGCGCCATCTTTGCCGCCATCTTGGCCGCCATCTTGGATTTCAACAATGGGGTAGGGGTCACGTATCTACCGCTCGACGGAAACAGAAACAATAAAATACTATAAACGTTACATTTTAAGAAAGCCAAGATCATGGCCTTTTCATTGACATATAACTTAATAGGGATTATTAATATTCGAACGTCGATTAGACTTTATATCGGCCATTGGCCGTAAATCGTAAAATTTGCTAAATTTCACACCCAATAATTAAGTTCCCGTTCCTCCAAACAATTTTTCATAAGGTATTTATTATATTTTTGAAAGAACTCAGTGCAATAAACAAGAAAAACAACATTAAAAGTATGTGTCTTGAGATTTAGTGGGTGCATGAGCTTGTTTTCTTATTACGCGGTATGCCACATATCCGTGTGTAACATAAGGGGTAGGGGTAATGTTTCCCTTTCTGTTTCGAATGCATGAATGATGAAACCATAAAAATGTTACATTTTTTGAAAGTGCTGCATCAGACCTTTCTAAAAATATATAGATTTATGGGGAAAAGTGCATATTTAAAAGTTACAAAGCTTAAACCTTTCGGTTTGTGTCGATTTTAAGTGATTTTTTAAGAACGAAATTTCAACATATGGGTAGGGGTAATGTTCCCTTTCTGCCTCGAGCCATGAATTATGAAACCATATATATGTTATACTGTTTGAAAGCTCTGAAATTGGCCTTTCAAATCATGTATAGTTATATTGGGAAAAGTCCATATTTTAAGTTACAAAGCTTAAACCTTTCAGTTTGTGTCAATTTTAAGTCATTTTTTTAAACAAAATTTTAATATAAAGGGTAGGGTAATGTTTCCCGTTCTGCCTTGAACCATGAATTATGAAACAATATAAATGTTATACTGTTTGAAAGCTCTGAAATGAGCCTTTCCAAACATGTATAGTTTTATTGGGAAAAGTCCATATTAATAAGTTACAAGCTTATGCCTTTCAGTTTGTGTCAATTTTAAGTGATTTTTAAACAAACTTATAATATAAGGGGTAGGGGTAATGTTTCCCTTTCTGCCTTGAACCATGAACTATGAAACCATATAAATGTTATACTGTTTGAAAGCTCTGAAATAGGCCTTTCCAAACATGTATAGTTTTATTGGGAAAAGTTGCATATTTGAAAGTTACAAAGCTTAAGCCTTTCAGTTTGTGTCAATTTTAAGTGATTTTTTGAACAATATGCACAAAACAGTTAGTCCGTTGGCCAGGTATCGAAATCATCCCCTCTAAGGCATTTTAACCACTATGATTTTCTGTTAGCTAGTATTCTCAGCTGTCATAATCTGCTTATTTTCCATTTAACTGATGGTGTGTGAGAGTGTAACGACTTGTTTGTGAAGGGCTGTCACGCCCTCAGTAGTAAAATAGGAATGGGTTAGGGGTAACATATTTACCGCTAGTCGGAAACAAAAACAAAAAGTACCATAAACAATACATTCTTAGAAAGCCCAGATATAAGCTTTTTACTTTTTTGATAATTATTCGACTTTGATGGCGCCAATATTCCGTATGTACATGGCGGTCAGCAGCTGAATCATTCACATAACGAACGTTGATATGGCCTGAAACTTCGGTAAATTCATTCAAGCAAACTCTTGTTTGATTAAGTTGATAGTTTTCCTTTCTTTTTTATTTCGAGTATTTGCCATGGCATGACTGAAACGAACCTTGAAACGAAGGCTGTACGTATCTATATTAGTCCGAGCCTGAGCGTGATCTGAGAGCAAACAGATCCGCAGATAATGCGAACGATCGCAACCGTTACCAACAGACTCATTATGCAGAGCCATGCCCCAAAACGCCCAACCAAACTTGGCACTAATCATGATCCCAGTCCATTTCGAGCCGGGCTTTAAGGGAAGTGCGGTGGCCTTTGAAAGACCCTTTGGTTTGGTTTTGTACCGTAGTATAGGAAGAAAACCGAACCTGTCGTCGTTGCTGTGAATGTTTGTGTTGTTTTTAGCCTCTTTTTTCCTATTTGAAGAATCGTCTTTGCAGCCTTCCATCCTGCGTTCTGTGTAGCGAGTGTCTTCGATCGCTCTCTTAAGTTTGTGATGTACAACTGTCTTGAGTCCCGGTGCTTTATTGGGTGTAGAGGTAAATAGTTAGAGATCAGGGTGATAAATTGGTTGCCGCAGTGTCTTTCCAGGTGTTGCCACTTTTGAAGGAATTCAACACTCTGTATTTTGGCCTGGTAAGTATTCTTTAAGGTGTACCTGTAGGCTACGTGGTACTGAATAGGGGCCACTTAGGTTTCAACACATTCGATACTCTTGGCTTTCGCTTATACCCCGTTGTATGAGTAACTGGGATCGAAATGGGAAAGGCTCAATTAATATCCATCTTTGCTAATATTAATTCTCGTTTGGCTTACAGATGGCCACCTCTACTTGTTTCGGTGAAAATTTGACTTTCAATTGGACAAAACATTGAGTATGACTTTCTTCTGTGTGTTATTTAGGCCTATGAAAAATATGAAAATTGCATAATTGTCAAATATCTCAAATCTTAGATTGTAAGAGATAGGCTTAGGCTTCCCTGTAATCATACAAATGAGTTAAATGGGAATTTATTGGAGTAGATTACAGAAATCGAAGAGAATGGTTGACACTATAGAAAGACTTATCTCGGATTGCGGGGACCTAACTATACAAGAACAGCACAGAATACTTGCCGGATGTATTTACTGTTCATGTATAGTACAGGCTAGTACAACATGGAATGTAAAACATACAAATCAAAGAAGTGGCAAATTTTCTCAACTTTTCACAAAGTTTATATTCCATCATTACTATCAGGATTAGGATTTTCCCAATCTATAAATAAGCTATTACTTGATTACACCTTGATTCAGCATGACTAACATTTTGCATTTGCCACGCAACCAGCCATGCCCGTCCCTGGGATCGCGAACAATGCCTTTAACGAAGCTTTTGAACGCTTTTTGTGAATTGTGTAAGAATGTCCTCTCTGTGGAGTATAATGTGTGAAGCCGTTGTCTAGCTCGCTTGACTCTGATGATTATGTTGACTTATTTTTTCTCAGCTGCTGGTGGCTGATCTAGCTCGAAAGTTAGATCAATCTAGTCTCTCTGATTCAATCATGCTGGTGGGAATGGTATCTTCAAGCATTGACCCTAAAACGTCCGTTTGTAGGGTCTTTGCTTCAAAGACGTCAGGGTCTAACATTGGTTAAATGTCATCCATGATAAGAAACTAATGATAGATTCACTCACAAGGCATTTTAAACATTGAGGTGTCAATGGGAATATAAGCCTTTTTAGTCATTTTCTGAGGTTTGTCTCGCCTTCTCATTGCTTGGTGTAGAGAGTGTTTGTTCGCCTTCTGTTTACTATTTAGTTGCGTAATTTGAATGCGTTCTGCGCCATTTGGCTTTTCGGGTTTTAGTTCCAGAATATTTTGCTATTGAATTTTAGTACCCAGTCGAAAATGTAATCCTCATTGGGATATATAGTGTTCTGCGTTGTAAAATAATTTCGAAAAATTGGTTATGATCTCTTGTTTTCTGGTAAGGAAGGTAAAGTGTTGTCGATCCATCTTATCTATTATGGAGAAGCTATATTGTGGATAAATGGTGATTGGTTTTCAGCGATAAAAGATTCTCTCGTGTTCCCGTGTGGTATTAAAAGTAACACTATTAAAGTGAGCTCTGATTTGCCCAGACGGTCACGTGACTGTGCATGTATTTACTATATACTGTAAAGTTGGCCATTCCTATCTCGCAAGTGGGTTTCTTTCACATTGTTTGTATTTTCATCACAAGTTTCAATATACTGATATAATATAGCGATAAACAACCCCTATAAGTTGGGTACACCACTCGAGCTCGGTTTTGACCATTTCACTCCTTATACACACGACTGAAGTTCGTGCGTATATGTTGTTTACCGGTCGAAACCGTGTGGTATCCTTTCAAAGTGGTGCTTTATTGCTTATATATCTCTCGCGATACAATTAAAGAAAAGGGATTGATTGTTGCTGCTGTCATATCAACTTTGCATGACGACTATGACATCCAATTTAGTGTTTGTGGGTTTGGAATATATAATTTTTGACATATTATAGCTGTTAACTTTCTTTCCCTAATTTGAGTTATTGAAATGAGTAAAACGTCTTTTATTAACCACCATTTTAGCTTTTTAGTGCTATTTAATGCCTAGAGTATTTTTCTATGTTCCTTTTAACAAGTTAATGTCAGTAAAGTAACACAAACTTTTGAGTTTAGGCATTGTCACTGCATAATTTTTGAGTTTACCCCATCAAGCCATATCTTGTGGAAAAACAACTGCGTTAGTGTTTCAGAGATATGATATTTATGTGGCTTCCTTATTCGCTGCGTTTGGTAGGAGAGGAAACATTACCCATACCCCTATCCCTTAAATGTATATTATACAGCGATGTACGGCATACCATATATTAGGTAAACAATCGACGCACCCCATAAGTCTCAAGAAGATACACTCTTTTAATGATTTTTACTTCTCTATTGCATTAAGTTCTTTCAAATAATATATAAATACCTTGTAAAAATTGTTTGGAGGAACAAGAAGTTAATTATTTGGTTTGAAATTAAGCAAATTTTACAATTTACATTTCATGTCCGATATAAAATTTAATCGATGTTTGAATATTGATTTATCCCCATTAAGTTGTATACCAATGGTAAGAGGATTATCAGGGCTTTCTAAGAATATGTTGTTTATGGAACTTTTTTGTTTTCGTTTCCGACTAGCAGTAAATATGTTACCTCTAACCCATTCCTATTTTACTACAGATGTCGTGACAGCCCTTCACAAACAAGTCGTTACACTCTTACACATCCTCAGTTCAATGGAAAATAAGCAGAGTATGACAGCTTAGACTACTAGCTAACAGAAAATCCTAGTGGGTAAAATGCCTTAGAGGGGGTGATTTCCATACCTGGCCAACGGACTAACTGTTTTGTGCATATTGTTCAAAAAATCACTTAAAATTGACACAAACTGAAAGGCTTAAGCTTTGTAACTTCCAAAATGCAACTTTTCCCAATAAAACTATACATGTTTGGAAAGGCCTATTTCAGAGCTTTCAAACAGTATAACATTTATATGGTTTCATAATTCATGGTTCAAGGCAGAACGGGAAACATTACCCCTACCCCTTATATTATAATTTTGTTTAAAAAATCACTTAAAATTGACACAAACTGAAAGGCATAAGCTTTGTAACTTATTAATATGGACTTTTCCAATAAAACTATACATGTTTGGAAAGGCTCATTTCAGAGCTTTCAACGGTATAACATTTATATGGTTTCATAATTCATAATTCGAGGCAGAAAGGGAAACATTACCCCTACCCCATATTTTATAATTTCGTTCTTAAAAATGACTTAAAATTGACACAAACTGAAAGGTTTCGGCTTTGTAACTTTAAAATATGGACTTTTCCCAATAAAACTATACATGTTTGGAAAGGCCCATTTCAGAGCTTTTAAACAGTATAACATTTATATGGTTTCATAATTCATATTCGAGGCAGAAAGGGAAACATTACCCCTACCCTATATGTTGTAATTTCGTCCTTAAAAAATCACTTAAAATTGACACAAATGAAAGGCATAAGCTTTGTAACTTTAAAATATGGACTTTTCCCAATAAAACTATACATTTTTGGAAAGGCCCATTTCAGAGCTTTTAAACAGTATAACATTTATATGGTATTGTAATTCATGGTTCGAGGCAGAAAGGGAAACATTACCCCTACCCATATGTTGAAATTTCGTTCTTAAAAAATCACTTAAAATCGACACAATCCGAAAGGTTTCATAGACCATGGGCCAGTATAGGTGAAACCTCCCCCCCTCTGGGGAATTTTGCAGACAATGTTTTTCTGAAAGCCTATCATGTAAGAAGTAAAATTCTGTTTGTTTGCCATCTGGGCAGTGGGGCGTTTAGAAGTTATAGGCTTTTAAAGCTAGGTGGGTAGGTACACAAGAAAACCCGCAAAATGCGATATCTAACAAGGGTAGGGGTAGGGTTGCCCTGCCAAATGCTCTTTGCATGCACTTGTACTGCAGGCAACTACGGTGTATGTGGTATCAATCGAAAGCTTATGAAACGGTCTATCATATTATTACTAATTTACATACATATCGCCGGATATTACGTAACAATGACGTCATTTCAAAAATACCGCCAGGAAAATGGTATTTTAGACGTCGGTATAGAGAGTATGTTTATTGCTTATACAACACACCTTAAGGGTGAATTTTGTCAAGTTCAATACAAGTGATAATGTACACTGCATGAGTTGATACATCCAGCTGATGTCATTTGTGACAAATATCTCAAACCAATAATTTAAATTCCAAAATCATTGATATCAGGCAGGCGTTTTGATCACTTTTACACTGCGTTTATGCAGCTGCGTTTAAGTTTCGGTTTAAGTAAGTTTTCAGCTGTAGGATTTTATAATTCGTTGTCACAGTAAGTGTTGATTGTGGTAGGCAAGTCATTCAATTAATTTTCTGATAAAACACTTTAGTTTGGGTTACAGTAACACCAATACATAACTTTCCAGTATAGGAAAAGTTGCATCTTGATTTACCATTACTATCCTTTTAATTTGTAAATTATTTTAGCCTCGGTATACAACTTAGTATATTTTTACATTTCATCAAAAGTTTGGCCGCTACGTTTGACTTCTTAACTGGGTTAATTTCTGAACATGTTTATGAAATATACTGAGCATTGAAGCGTGATATTGTTTTCTCCTGATCACCCGTATCATATTTTAATTGATGCAGCTTCAACTTTGACATATGAACCTGAATTCTACAATAAATATCAGATTGTATTCACAGTAGCACGTAAAATAAAGAACCCTAAGGCGCAAGGGTGTTGCACGTTTTATCCAGTGAGACTCTGACAGCTTTTAATACTACCAGAGAGCCTTTTGTTACAAGGTGATAGACCTGCTTTAAGATTCTATACATGCACTAGAGCTTTCATAATTTTCATCAGCTATCTAGTATTATCCAGTTTGAGTGAACAAAAACTTGTTCCGTTTTTAATAACGATAGTGCTTGAGCTCATATCGTTGTTTCAGCTCTAAGCACGTTTATATTTACCATATATGAATATTTTTGCAGTGAGCTGTTGTCTTTATCCAAGATTTTAACTCTTCTTTCATATCTTTATGTGTTAATCGTTAGTTGGCTAAAAGTCATTAATTTTTTCACATTTTTCACATACCAGCACGGACAAACATGTCTCGAAAGGAAACACCCCTTCATATGACAGCAAAGGGAAAAGAAAAGATCGCGCTCAAAATCTTCACCAGTACGGAAGATTTGTATAATTCATTTTGATAGAAACACGACAGACACCAAGGTGAATCCCCTGTATAACAAAAGTTTTTCAAAGATACAAGAAATTTCCAAACTGAGACAAAGCAGTGCTGATCCTGCTGTGCGACTGGATGAAATCATCCAGAATATACCCGAACAGTTCAACACCACGATTCATGGTAGCCACCGTTGGTGTTACCAGAACTTTACAAACATAAAACGGTTGAAGAAAAAATGTACAGGTGACATAGAGGACGAAGCAAAGCAGTTCAAAGAGAAGGCGGCGAGCTCAAATCAAACCAAATTCAAAATCTCTACTCTTACCATGTGATAGGTGTTTGTTCTGCAATAATAAATTCATAAAGGTGAAAGGTACACGACATTTACTTGTTAAATGTGTCACAAAAACTGCACAGAGTCCATCAAGGCAGCTGCAGAACAAAAGGGTGATGAAAATTTACTGTGTCGAATTCGGGGCATAGATTTAATTGCCCGTGAAGCACATTATCACAACCATTGCCGACGAAACTACACTAGGGAGATTAGCAAATATCAGGCTACCGGTAGAAAAGATGAGTCTGCTGACATGTTTGAGGCACATAAAAATGCATTTGCGTATATTTGCAGCTATATTGAAGAAAATATAATATTTCTTCAGAAAGTTGAGCGGATGACCATGTTGCGGGAAAGATACTTACTGTTTATGTTGCAGAATAGTCCAAAACTGTATAATGAAAACTACAAAACTGATAAACTCAAAGACAAAATAAAAAGACACTTGGAAACAAATAGCATTTGGCAACCGTCATACCGTGCCGAGTTGGTATACTCAGTTAGTGTTGCTACTGGCCAAGCAGTAGAAATAGCATTTGAACTTGCATCATCTGTGGAACGAAGAATAGAAGAGGTGGCCATGATATTGAGACGCCAAATAATAAGTGCGTATAAGGCATCAGAAGACATGCCTTGGCCACCGACCATTCCTTGGTTATTATCACAGAAAGAAAACCACCGGTCTTGCTTTGTGATTTTCTCTCTCATGTTGTTTCTGGGAAGCCACGGGAATCCCTGTCTGCAAAGGCGGAGAGATTTGTTGGTTCTTGTTCTCAAGATATTTGCTATGCTGTGACCAATGGCCAATGGGAAATGCCAAAACATATCCTACTTGCCATGACTATCCGTCATCTCACTGGTAGTGCTGAGATAATTACAATGCTAAACCGTTTTGGACATTGTCAGTCTTATTCAAACACTCTAGAACTGGAAACTGCAATGAGCAACAGCGTCACAGCTAACTATTCATTTCTACCTTCCGGCATTTCCACGAACAATAATGCAGTTTTGCATTTCTGCTGGGACAACTTTGACTTAAACGAAGAAACCCCGTCAGGCTCTGGTACTACTCACACTGCCCATGGTATTGCCATCCAGGAAGTTGATGGCACACTAGAACAAACCTTCCCTCAATCAAATACAAGTCGATCTCGTGAAAGGTCTATGCGTGTTCAAGTACCAGCGGGCTTCCACCTTGTTTTATGAAAGAAAAATCAGAACCTTGCTTAAGTGTTACCACAATTGTCCCGACAAGACCGGAAAATTTAGTTAGAATTGGCTTGTCTAATTTCATTTGGATATATTGTAGGAAATCTCCTTTCAATGAAACACCACTGTTCCTTCGTGGGCTGGATGGCTATCTGTGACAACTAACGAAACTATGCCACAAACACAGAATACACACTCTAAGGTTGAGTATATGGCTCCTGTTAAATTTCCCATCACTGAAAATGCTACAGTACAGCATGTTATCGAAGTGTCCCAGAAAGCAACTGAAAGTGTTGGACAGGAGTTTACTATTGTGACATTTGATTTGGCTGTGGCAAAAAAAGCATACCATATTGTGTGGCAAAACCCTAAATTCAGTAATGTAATTGTCCGAATGGGGGTATTTCATACCATATGTTCAGTGTTTTCCGCTCTTGGTAAGCGCATGAAAGGTAGTGGTCTTGAGGATATTCTGATCGAGGCAGGTGTGTGTGCCAGTGGTTCTATCCAGAGAGTTATGTCTGGAAAACATTACAATCGTGCGTTACGTGTTCACAAGATTGCTTTAGAAGCATTAGAAAGGCTTCTATTTGGAGTATTTTGGACAAAGTAGAGGGAATTAGGGGCTCAACGCAGAAGATAAGGCAGCCCTTCATCAACTTTCCCAATTACAAAATTCTGAGAATATGCAGAAAGTGATGGCTAGTGAAAATTTCCAACAGCTTTATGATCAGTATTGCAGGTTTAAAGATGATGTTAGGTGCGGTACCTTGGGAAAGACAGCAGAATTCTGGATGAGCTATATTGACATAGTGTGGCTAATCATCTCATGCATCAGGGCAACAAAGGAAAACAATCTTGACTTGCACATTCATACTTTGCACGAACTATGTGCACTTTTCTTTGCATATGATCACCACAATTATTCACGATACATTCCTGTATATTTGATTACTCTAATGAATCTGCCACAGACACATCCAGGCGCTGAAGATCTTCTCAGGAGAAATGGATTCAGTGTCTCGCGATCTAGTGTTCCTTTATCCAGAAATGCGGTAGATATCACGATTGAACAGACTGTCAATCGACATGCCAAATCACATGGAGGGATCATTGGTTTCAGTAGGAACTATGCTGCATACCACAGGTGGTGTGTCACCCGCCACTCAAGAGCCAAGTATGTTGAAGCAACTTTGATCATGGCTGATATGATATGTACTGACGATTCAGTACACAAGCAACTGAGACCCACTCAAATAAAGAGCAGTGAGGTCGATGTGCAGAGAATGGTTGCAGCTTTTGAGAATTTTATGAATCCATTTGCAGTAGAAAATAGGGATGAGCTGTATTGTCTATCATCTGGTGTTCCAGCTCCGCCAGATGTAACCCATGATCTATTGCAAGCATGTAGTCTTGGGAGAGAGGCAAGGGATACGTTTGTTAAAGAAAGGCTTGTTGATAAAAGAACCAGTTTTCATGATCCCCTAAAACGCATGAAACTGAAAACATTTGCTGCTATCGGGGCAACTAAAAAGATAAAGAGCTCACAAAACAAACTTGTTCAATTTAAAGCTGAAAGAAATATCTTTGGTCAATTGGTTTTACTATCGACCCAACACAATATAGATCTTCACATGACATTGTCATTTCCACTAGGGCCAGTGCCATGGTCTCTAGCCACGGCTGACGGATGTCCAGTAAAGACTGACAAAGCAAAGCTTCTCCATAATTTAGAAGCTACAGTCAAACCGACAGAAAAGCCCCCATACCAAGAAACAGCCTATGTCGTCGATGGAAATGCAATGTTACAAGCAATTACATGTGTTCCAGAAACGTTTGAAGATGTGGCAGAGATGGCATTTCAGATTTTGCCAAAATCCCAAAGAGTTGATTTTGTGACTGATTCATACCATCCAGCATCAATAAAAACATCTGAGAGGCGACGTCGTGGTACGTCGTCGACTTTCCTGATCACTGGGCCAAAAACTAAAGCCCCGAGAGATTGGAAATCGTTTATGTCTAATGAAAAGAATAAGACACAGCTTGTGGAACTGCTATTAAAAGAATGGCAACAAGCAAAGTATGCCCCGAAACTCCAAGGACGACACTTGTATTTTGTTTGTGGTGAAAAGTGTTATCACATGAGCACTGATAATGGAGAAACTGTGCAGGTTAGACCTGAATCCGATCTTGATTCATCACAAGAGGAAGCTGACACACGCATTATCCTTCATTGTAACCACATTGCATCGACATCTCCAACATCAACACACATTGTTGTCAGGTCCCCTGATACTGATGTATTGGTGTTACTTGTTAAGTTTACGCAGAATATAGAGCAAAATGTGCTCTTTGATACAGGAACTGGAAATAAGAGACGGATGCTCAATGTTAAAGACATCATTTCTGCTAAGAAGTCAGAGTTATGTTCCATACTTCCCGCTCTACATTCATTTACAGGTTGCGACACAACGAGTGCCTTTGTTCGACGTGGTAAAGTAGGACCACTGAAAATAGTAGAGAAATATCCTGAATTTTTGAGTACATTTGCAAACCTTGGAAAACAAAGAGATGTGTGTGAGAAAACCATCAAAGAGTTAGAAAAGTTTGTTTGCTATATGTATGGCAAGAGAGCGTACGTTGATGTTGACAAGCTTCGTTACGATATGTTCACACAAAAGTATCAGGCAAAGTCAGGAAACCTATTAACAAGTTTTGATGGCATCGATCTTAGTCTCTTGCCACCATGCAAGAGTTCTCTACAGATGCACATATATAGGGCAAATTATCAAGCACTGATATGGAACCATTCTCATGTTCACTATCCCGATATTCCGAGTCCTTCAGAACACGGATGGAGACAGGATGAGAGTGGCATATTAACATATGAATGGACAAAAGGTGATATTCTACCCCAAGCATTAGTAGATATATTAAGTCAGTCCATTCCATCGTGTGAATCTGAAGACTTGCAAGATTCCATGAGCACTAATGGAAATGAAGATGAGGATGATGTAGAAATACCAGACAACATGGTTGATATAATTTATGAGGACAGTGATGATGAAGGTGATGTTTGAACTTGTCAGGACATATTACCCATGTACATGTCCACTGTTTAATTATTCTATCCCTTTCTTTTTACTGTTGTTTTGAAAGTTGAAAATCATGGAGCATCAGCATACTTCACCTACAACGTCGAATGAGCATGTGTTTAATACCGTATGTCTACATCTCAAATATCATTTATAAAGTTTTTATTGGAATTGTGTCATCATGACATAAATCTCATTACAATGAGTTTATCACAGTTTACATTTTTACTTGCATTGAACTTGACAAGGTTGACCCTCAAAGGTATACAGTCACTTAAAATTTTCATATTCCTTTCGTACGGGCGCACACAGTTAAAAAGAACATTAGAGGGCGCAATCGTTTTTCTTGGCCACCCCAGTAAAAATCACTGATTGGCTGAATGGCAAGTATGTATAGTAGCTTTAGAACAGCTTTGAATAGATGACTGTATACCTTTAAGGTGTGTGATATAACCAATAAACATGTACCGCGTTTAAAATACAATTTTCTGACGGTATTTTTGAAATGACGTCATTGTTACGTAATATCCGGCGATATGTATGTAAATTAGTAATAATATGATAGACCGTTTCATAAGCTTTCGATTGATACCACATACACCGTAGTTGCCTGCAGTACAAGTGCATGCAAAGAGCATTTGGCAGGGCAACCCTACCCCTACCCTTGTTAGATATCGCATTTTGCGGGTTTTCTTGTGTACCTACCCACCTAGCTTTAAAAGCCTATAACTTCTAAACGCCCCACTGCCCAGATGGCAAACAAACAGAATTTTACTTCTTACATGATAGGCTTTCAGAAAAACATTGTCTGCAAAATTCCCCAGAGGGGGGGGGGAGGTTTCACCCTTACTGGCCCATGGTCTATAAGCTTTGTAACTTTTAAATATGCAACTTTTCCCCATAAATCTATATATTTTTATAAAGGTCTGATGCGGCAATTTCAAAAAATGTAACATTTTATGGTTTCATCATTCATCATTCGAAACAGAAAGGGAAACATTACCCCTACCCCTTATGTTACACACGGATATGTGGCATACCGCGTAATAAGAAAACAAGCTCATGCACCCACTAAATCTCAAGACACATACTTTTAATGTTGTTTTTTCTTGTTTATTGCACTGAGTTCTTCCAAAAAATATATAAATACCTTATGAAAAATTGTTTGGAGGAACGGGAACTTAATTATTGGGTGTGAAATTTAGCAAATTTACGATTTACGGTCAATGGCCGATATAAAGTATAATGGACGTTCGAATATTAATTTATCCCTATGAAGTTATATATCAATGAAAAGGCCATGATCTTGGCTTTCTAAAAATGTAACGTTTATAGTATTTTATTGTTTCTGTTTCCGTCGAGCGGTAAATACGTGACCCCTACCCCATTGTTGAAATCAAGATGGCGGCCAAGATGGCGGCAAAGATGGCGCCAAATGAACCCCATGGGACACGATTTGATTTTGGGAACATCAAAATTCATTAAATATAGACCCTAAGGATTACAAAAATGTAGGTTAAAAAAATACATCCATGGGGTGCATGGGAACCCTACCTTCCGACTAGACTAATAATGCAGCTTGTGATAAGACAACTGGTGTGTGTTCGAACGGAGAGTGTGCTCCAGGTTGGGTTAATGTAAATATTACTGACTGCCAACAAGGTTAGTGCCTTTTACGGATCAAGAGGTGGTCGTCATTGTTGATTCTGCACTTTCAAATTATTAAGCTTCGTACTTGTAGATTAGCCTACATCAACCAGAAATGTTTATATAAAAAATAAAATAGAAGAATGACGGGATGATCTTTAACTCCTCTCTCATTAATTGATATGCACTTCAATACCTTATTGTTCGTAGGATACGCCTACTTTTCCTTAATCTCAGATTATTCCAGATTGATGTACTGTAAATCTTACAGTAGGGGACATGTGCGTTACTCGATATAAGTTTATCTTCACAGATGGAAGTCCTACTGTTACAACACTGCATAACATCAAAGTCAATCCTTGTGAACAGACATCTATCATCTGTACGATTATCGGGAACCCAGTCGCAAATGCCAGTACACATTTTCAATGACGTTTTCATCGTCATCATCATATTTTCAGTTAGTTAATGGAATGATTTCATATATATTTGTAGTTTCACTTTTGCATTTGTTGATGCCTCCACTTCGATTTCAAGGTTTATGTAGTTTAAAAGTTGAAGGGATGCATTTTCTAAGAAGTAAAACTTCACAGAGTCCAGTGACACTGCACTCCACTCTTTATTCTTGTGTGTCTATAAAAACAGATAGGCATCAGTAAGTCTTATGGTTAGCCAGAGTGCTGTCCTAATTAACTTTGGTCTCTACTATCAACTCGATTAGTAATTTAGCACCTCCTTGTGTGGTCTATCCAGACACTTAAATGAGTCGGTTCTTTTTATGTTATCTACAAAAACTTGCATGTTACGTACAATAAAGTAAACGTAACGTATATGAGACTGATTTTTGCTGTATTGCATCGTATTTAGTTCTTGTCAATATATCAAGAAAGTTTTTTGAGAGGGAACATTTGAGGGATTTGATTATAAGTTACACAGTGATTCAGTCAAAATATGACAAAAATAGTAAATAAATAATCAATTTATGTTTACATTTTGAATTTAGAACAACTGTTATATGTGCTACAATCTTGATAATTATTGAATTTCCTTTCGGGACACAAAACACATTGGCATAATCTACAGATCTGACCGTGCGTTCTTCAAATGTGCTTTTTCTTTGGCACAAGAACGATGATGACTTTGTTTCTGACAAACTTTACCCTCCAATGTTGCAGTTACCAATCAAAAGATTCTTATCTCCGTTGTCAGCGATGCGCAGCTTATTAGATAGGGTGATAGTCTGTCTTTTTGTTTGTGTCATCAGTTAGTAATTTACTTCTTCTCTCAAACTGCTCTTGTGATTGAATTGAAATTTGGCATTCAGGTCCCATGAGGTGATCTTCGTTAGGTCTGCCAAATTGTGGTGAAGTTTGCATAGTTGTATTTCATGGGCAATTGTTTTTGGGGTTTTTTCGCTTTTGGTTAAAACATCCTTGAAAGCGTTTTTCCGATTACGTTGTTCCTTAGGGGTGATCTTTATCGAATAATGATGAAATCTGCCATTTGTCAAAAATTTCAAAAATTCTTCTCAGAGTCCCCTTGTCCATATTGTTTTGTTTATCTAGGAGTGACCTGACTCAGATTTGTTGAAATAATGTAATTCTACAAACTTATATTTTTGAAGCAACCTTTGTTTGAATAACAGTGAAACAAAACATTTGTCTTGACAGTAGAGCTATGGCCAAATGTCAGTAATAGATAAAGTGTACCACCAACTATGTATGCTATTATCAGTTGTAGCCGGTACTGGTGTATGGAAATATTCAACAGTTTGACTTTTTCCATCCAAACAAAATAATCCACAGTATATTAAGAAATGCTGTCGATATTCAAATATTGCCTACGTTCAAATGCTTCCCTTACATGACAAGTCGACCCACACTGGTGATCTTAAATATAGCATTAGAGAAATATATGTCGACCGCAAGGTCATCGCTTGTTACTCACTACAATTATGGGGAGAATTTATATTTTGATGACTCTGAGCTAATATGGACCAAGTTCTCTATATGCTATGGTTATATCATGCAAATTGTGTGTGCTATTCATTGACAGCTCAGCTTGTCTGGAAATTTTGAATTGTTAAAACGTTTAACCTCTTATATGGTGCCTATTGTGGCTCGGGCATTACTTTGGTCAAAATTTGATGCTGTATGTACACGTGTAAGGACAATTATAAATATTTAAATTTGCAGATCCTCCCTTGCTTTTCGATCAGTCGTTATGATTATGTGCACATAACATTACTACCTGTCTTTTCTATTTATATTATTTTACAGAATTTCATATTAATATCCTACATTTTCATTGACCATGTTACTAGTATCAATTTTGAGACTAGTTAGCCACTTCATAACTAAATATAATTCTTATTAGTGAATAACGTTATTAATGAAGTGCAGTCTTTTTGGCTATAGTGAACAATTTGTACCACTTTGATCATTTATTTCCATTTCCATGTATGTAAATTTGTTTCTTATATTTAAAGCTTCTTTTATAAGAGTCGTAAAAATCTCTCAAAAAGTACATAAAAGTCGTGCCAGCGGCTTACTGACTACGCATGCACAGATTCATAATATACTATGCGAGTAACCTGAAGTGTACCCGACTCACATGGGCGCCGCATGTTTTTTTTTTTGTGTGCTCGTAAAAAACAAATACGAAACATGCAAAGTATTATTTTACAACATGCCATTAATAAAATATATCTCTTTTATCAGCCAGTAAGTATTATTATCGTCCTTGTCACTAATACACAATATCGTTACTATCACGCCTAAAAATAAGAAAAAGAGAGAAAATTGCCGTGCATATGAAGGAGGGCATATAAAAGTCTCCCACCATTGACAGACTGACAGAATTTCCTCTCTGTCGCCCACAAAAGTTTCCACGCTTATCTTTTTTTTTTTTTGTATTAAATTTGAAAATAAGCATTGTAGCGGACTTGTTAAATAATCACAGTGACGATTGGAGAAAACGACTGTCTGACCTCTAAATGCGAGTTCCGAATAAACGGGGGGTTTATATATCACCTGACCTATCTTTTTGTGTTGGCAGATGAAAATAAGCATGCAACTCTGCAATCAAAAAGTAGGTGGCGCTTTATATGCATATACACACTAGACGAACGAGATAAACATTCCAAAAGCGCAACTTTTATCTGTGAAATACCAAACCGCACTCTTTAACATTTCCCTAGTCACTTCATCCTGCTATGCTTTTTACGATTGAGTAATTCTTAATCTAGGAGAAAAACATATTTCTAATGACGGTTAAAAGAGCGGTAGACAGCACTTCATTCTGGTGAAGAATGCCAAAAAAATTGTTCATGTCATTAATATTTTACAGTAGTTGGAATTCGGAAGAACATTGTAGAATAATTCTGTTGCGGAAAAAATGCAGTATGTGTAACTTCTTCCTATGATTCGCACCTTACGGCATTCCATATGATTACTTTGACATGAAGACATTCTTCCAGAAGCTTCTAAAGAGGAACACAAGAGTCAGTATATGGCCAAAGGTGACACACAAACGTATTCAAAATCACACAGCACGTTTTATGCAAAGCCAATGTGGCTTTACCTTGAGGTTTGGCTTACGAAAATTGACGACTTCAGATGATTTTAAGCTATACCATCAAAAGCGCAATATATTCTAGATTTTTAATCAGCGTTACACTTCACAAATGTGAAGTCGAGGAAAGCATATATGATATTATTCATTTTCAAAAGCCGAATTACCATATGCCATACCCAAAACAACAAAAAATAAACAATGACGCTATATATTAAAGATTTATATTATCTATTCTGATGCTTTGCTATTAGTGATTATGATCGACGAATAGAGAGCTGTCTTTGCCAATATGACTTAGGCCTGACAGATATTCCTCAAATTTTATAATCTATTATGCCTTGCATATTTCATCCTTGTATGTCCACCATTGATTTTCGGGTTTGACCTAAATTATCTGATGATAACAAAGATGGCGATAACTGTGGTGGAGACAATGACGATGGTGGTGGTGGTAGAGGAGGAGGAGGTCCTGGTGGTATATATTACGACGGTGACGACGACGACGACGACGATGACGATGATGATGATGATGATGATGATGATGACGCAATACCTTTCAAGAATAAGCGTTGTGCATTTGTAAGTTTGACATATTCAAGTGAATATGTCAGAATGCAGCAGTTGACGGTTTACTTTGGCCTTGAAAATTGACAGACTCTCACAAATGTCAATTTATATTTTGAAATTGACCAGTATTTCAGGATAGATTTCAAGCAGACAAACAATAAAAGCAAAAGAATGTTAATTGCTGTTTATTGATGACGTGTGTGACGCACTGTTGTTTTACTATATTTTGCAAATAATTATTCTAGAATGGAAATAAAATGTTGGCGGGTTTGTCTGAATGTTCGATACAAGTAGCTTTGATCATAATAATCTTTCAGCAAACAGAGTGAAACAAAACGAAACGCTGCTGTGTATTTGTTCACAGCTACACCTTTCGTGTCTCTACGATGAAAAACATTTTACGAAATGTTACATTTACCGAGCTTTCCGAATAGGTATATATGCAAGTTTTTGACCAGACAGAACTGCCCCGCTCTCCTTCTTATTGTACCCTTGTAATCCCATGGCGCTAAAAGCTGTGATAAAAGCTTGCTGAAGTTAACAGGCGCTATAGAAAAAATATGATAATGTATACATCCGAATCCGACAGACGGAAAGAGCGATTATGATGATAGTGGATGTTCAGTTGATTTTAAAATTGCATGTTGCCAAGACGATGGCGTAACATCGCCATATCCGCCGGGGTCGAAATCATTACGAACATGCCAGAATATACTTTCCTGAGCAGTAGCAGCAGGAAGCTGTGCCCATGTTTTCCTGATTGTTTTCAACAACCTTGCCAGAGGCTGGCTATTCGAATGCTCGTGTTATCTACCGAAAGTAAGGAAGACATTTAAGTGCCTTTTTTAATGACAATAGTTTGAAAATTTATTTCATATTTCAAGTTTGACATTTTACGTGTGTTGACAAGTTTGTATTCAATAATACTCCCCCTGCAACAGGAGGAAGGATATACGCCCATTCATCCATGCAGTTTTTAAAACTCGTTATGTTAGCTTGAATCTTTCGAATGTCACTATGATCCACGCGTAGAGCAATGAACAAGCAAAACAAAGAAACTAAGTCAGTGACAGACAGACGTCGACAGCAGGCAAGTAGACAGACAGACAGATAGACAGATATTAGATATACTTTCCTTAAGTGCACAGATACGTGGGTGTATGACACCGCAATTCAACATATCGCTTGCCAGTTCCGGTGTCTTTCACCGAATTTCGACAGCAGTAAAAAATACCTCCTCCTTTTTAAATACATGAAGAATTTATTTATAGGATGGATTATAATCATGATGTTGACCATTATTTTTGCTATACATAATCTGAACGATTTCAAAGATGGTATATAATACGAAGAACCTGTTCATATCGGCCGTATTACGTTCACAATTAGCGACAGACGTCAGTCATATATTGGTGCACTTTGAAACACATCCGCGATACTACGATGTCACAATTGGTGGAAATACGGGTTTAGACAAAAGAAAAAATATGCCTGACAAAATCTTACGAGGTATTAATTGCTGCTGTGTTTTCAAATTTTGTGACAGTCAAGTTTTAATGAAGAATATCATCGAAATATTTACATATCATGGTGGCTTAGACGGACAGTGTGCGCTGTAGGCTCAGCAAAGACTCAGCTCAATATCAGTGAAAATCATTGACACAAGACAATTGATCACATCAACGCCACGCTAGCACTAGAATGTAGTCATGATAGCCTGACAGAAGCCATATGGGTCGTAGAAAGACCGAAAGACCAAGACAGAAATCTTCAACTGGCAGTGTGTACATGGCTTCCATTGAAAATGTGACTACTGCGAACGACGTGGATACAATGCAACAGGTGGCTGAGGACAAATTTCCACGACTCAATTCCCCTGAACAAAAAACCTAAGCAACAATTTTAACAGAACAAAATACAGAGTTGCACAGAGAAATCTCTTCGGCACCATTTTACAAGTGGTATAGCCACAAATTGCTGATGCCAAAGATGTGCGTACTGATGGAAATGTGGTCATACGTTACGTTCTAAAAGGGCGATAAATTATTTTGGAGCGGAAGAGTTGGAATGGGGGCTTGGAAACTTAGAGGGAAATGATTGAAAAGATGGTCCCAATTTTTTACTATCTTCACTCCTTTCCCTCTTTTTGTAGTGTTCAATTACTCTATTCACGTCTTCTTAAGACGCCCTGATCTGAAACTGAGCGTTTTATTTCTGAGTTCTTCAACACTAGCCTAGGTTCTTTTACCCTTCATAATGTTTGGGATGCATTTAAGTGCGCATTTAGAGGCCATTGTATTAAATTTAGTTCAAAAATAAAGAAAAGAAAACAAGTCTTCTAAAAGAGATTATTGAGTTACGTAACATCATTGACTCAAGTAGTTCTATCATGCATATTTTTCTCAGAATTAATATTCGGCAAAAAAATGTAAGAGTTCGAAAATTTGTACTCTGAGAAGACTGCTAAACCTTATGACACGGGCTAGGGCACAATGGGTGTCTCAGAGAGAACGCCTAACAAAGTATTTTCTCAATCTTATTCATCGCAACTACTCTTGTAAGAATGTTTCAAAGTTAATGAAGACTAATAGTACTGTCTTGTCTAATCCAGCTGATGTCATCGATGAGCAATTTACTTTTTACAGTAAGCTTTATTCTTTTGATGTTTCACCAACCCCTATTAATTATGTGAGCTGTGTTGACTTTTCACCCTGAGAATTACGATCGCCATTTGTGTGATTTGAAAAAAAGGATATTGTGAAGGTCCGATTACCCTCAATGAGATCGTGAAAGCAATTAATTCCTTTCCTTTGGGTAAGTCTCCTGGTTTGGATGGCATTCCTATTGAAATTTACAAAGCGTTCTTTAAACGGTATTGCACTCTTGTGTTCCAGTGTTATAAGTACTCTTATGAATCTGGGATATTATCCTTATCAGAGAGAGGGACTATTGTCACTACTTTTAAAACAAGATGCGCAGGGTAATGACAAAGACCCTATTTGTATAGAGAATTGGCGGCCTCGAACACTTTTACGTTGTGACACAAGTATTTTAACAAAGTGTCTTGCACTTAGAGTCAAACGCGTTATCTCAGATATCATCCATGAAGACCAGACAGGGTTTATTCATGGTCGTTATATAGCAGACAGCATCCGTAGGCCCTTGGAGATTATGGAATGTTACGAGCAAGAAAATAAACCTGGTTGGGTTTTCATATCTGATTTTGAGAAAGCGTTTGACAAAGTGAGATTGGACTTGATTATAAAGACTTCGGAGTTTTTAATTTTAGTCCTTGTCTTGCTACCTGGGTTAAAGTCGTGTACACTAATATTTGTAATTGCATAATTAAAATATGGTCAGACTGCTAGATATTTTGAATGATTTTCCTCTATCTCTGGTTTGGATCCTAACTATGAAAAGTGTAAGGAGTTACGCATCGCGGCTCTTTGAAATATAAATTTTACTATAACCCAAACGGGATTCGAACCCCCACACACTCACGGCAACATCGCCTAGCTGCTAGGCCTCACACAAAACCAGTCGGCCACTGCTTCCAACCCAAAATAAGTTGGTCAAAGTAACCGACTTAGATGTTGCAATTCTGTGCGCGACCGAGCAACACGGTGTGCGTGGAGCAGACGATACACAGACACAGTACACACACATATAGTAATCGGAAAAGCACGAAGCTTTTTACTGAGCTATCAGACAGACTCGGGGACAAGTAAATATCCACCAGCAGGACTGTCCACTCAGGTTAAAGAAATATAAATTTTACTATAACCCAAACGGGATTCGAACCCCCACACACTCACGGCAACATCGCCTAGCTGCTAGGCCTCACACAAAACCAGTCGGCCACTGCTTCCAACCCAAAATAAGTTGGTCACAGTAACCGACTTAGATGTTGCAATTCTGTGCGCGACCGAGGAACACGGTGTGCGTGCGTCGAATTCCGGTATTGACACTTCCTGCCCTCTAGGACAGGTGGCTCTGTGGATGTATTGGGTATACGAGGCGCCAAATGTAAAAAAAATAATTTACACAATCTAGCTTTTTTAGAGATAGAAAAGGTGGAAAATGTATATAGAGAGAGGAATTATATATATATATATATATATATATATATATATATATATATATATATATATATATATATATATATATATATACAATATATATATTATATATATATATATATATATATATATATATATATATATATATATATATACACATACATATATACATATTTATGTGTGCGTGTGTATACACACACATACAGATACATTGCCCCACACATATGTTTGCGTATGCATACATATACATACATACATATAGAAAAAATACGCGCACGCATATAGCGTATTCATTCATACATGTAGAATACATACATACACACATACATAATAAGTACGCACATACATACATACATACATACATACATACATACATACATACATACATACATACATACATACATACATACATACATACATACATACATCGGACTTTGATACAGCTCGAAGATTTTACATTGAGCCTCGTTTTCGAGGCAGCTGCTGACGTTTATACAGCCTCGTTCTGATGAAGCTGAGCTGAGTAAGTTTCTTACATATTGAACCTCGTTCTGATACAGCGATACAGCTGCAAAAAGTTTATATATATCGGGCCTCGTTCTGATGATACAACTACTCTCAGCAAAATCTTACATACAGTCTCGTTATGAAGGCACAGCTATAGCTGGGAAGTTTTATACACAGACTCGGTGGGTAAATTTTACATACAGACTTGTTCTGAAGAGAGCTATAGCTGAGAAGTTTTATACACAGACTTGGTGGGAAAATTTTACATACAAACTCGTTCCGAAGACACAGCACACTGGGAAGTTTTATACACAGACTCGGTGGAAAGATTTACATATACAAACTCGTTCTGAAGACACACCACGCTGGGAAGTTTTATACACAGACTCGGTTGGAAAATTTTACATACAGCTAGCTGGGAAGTTTTATACACAGACTCGGTGGGAAAATTTTACATACAGACTCGTCTTGGATTAAGTGTAATACCTGGTGATGCTTGTGCTCAGAAAGCGTGATTGAACTCTGCCCGGTATCGTACGCGGCTAGACCCTGGCAAGACGAAAGCCAATACACACATAGTGCTGGCGTTTGTGCTATTTAAGTGCATTTGAACTTTCCGGTTTATTTTGATCCAGTAAGATAGCCACAACAATGATCGTGGTATTGCTATCAGGTGAGATCACCACTGATCTGGGCAGCCTAGCCCTGTGTACATGTCTGTGTGTTCCTGGCATTATACGGCCGGGAACACACAGACCTGTACGGAGGGCTACTCGTCAACCATACAACCGCGTCAACCAACGATCGTTCACTGAGACCACTGCTGTCCGTCAGCTGTGCAGCGAACTTTTGCAGTCTACATAGTTACGAGAATAAAGACAAAAATTTAATACTGAAATCTTGGTACAATAAACCCATGCACGATGATGGATGAAGATAAATTTGAGGAAAAAGACAGCAATTCTTGGTCTCGGACTTTCCTCGGGGCATTTGACACAAGGAGCATGGAGGTACAGGCGAGCATGTAGCTAAGGGAATGGTCAGTTGCTTCAGCCAGGGGGGCGGTGGATTCATGGGGGTCACCCTTTGTTTGACTTTGGTAATGGGGTCACCATGTTTTTGAAATGCCCAATAGGGGGTCAGTGTGTTTTTCAAATTCAACAAGGGCTCATACTTGCATAAAATGCATTGTGCCAGCCACAAATTTCAGCATTGAGTTGCATTTTCGGGCGCCCTTTGGGCGCGTTACTTTAATAATAATAAGACATATTTTTAGACCCCTGTCCTAGTGCAAAACTTTATATATTTGACATATATATATTTGAGATATCTGTATGTTTAAAATTTTTCGGCGCGCCCTTGGGCGCATTTCTTTAAAATATCAAACATATTTTTCAGCATGCCCTTCATATGAAAAGCATGGCAAGTTCCTGATACTTTCTGTTTTCTCTATAAGAATTTAGTATTAGAAAGCAACATGCACTAATATTTCAATCACATTTTCCTTACAATAGTTTCTGGACATCTGCTTATGCATAAAGAGAGTTGGAATACATACAGCTCATTCAAAATACTGTACTCAAACTTTAGAATTGACACTTTTAAGTTCCTATCTTACAACTGACATGACACCAATTTCATTAAAACAGAGAATGACTGATTGTTGAAAATATACCAGTGGTGATCTCTCGTGATAGCAATACCACGGTCATTGTTGTCGCTAGCACAAAATAAACCGGAAAGTTCAAATGCACTTGAATAGCATAAGCGCTAGCACTATGCTAGCTATGCATGGCAGGGCTGTGTGTTACCGGCGTTATACGGCCTCCCATGGTGGCTTTTGTGGTGGGAGGCCGTATAACGCCGGTAACACACAGCCCAGCCATGCAGAGCTAGCACTATGCGTGTATCAGCTTTAGTCTTGCCAGGGTCTAGCCACAAAAAAGGCAGCTCACGGCCGGCCGGGCTGTGCGCGGTCTTTTCCTAACGTGTTGCTGTGAAGCAGCAGCCGCTACAGGCCAGCGCTGCAAAGAAAACAGGTCAGAAAAGCCAGCGCACGCGCACGGCATATGGGCCACAATAATTGCACCTAGTCTGGATCATTCTTAGCCCTGCCATGGTACCTTCTTAGCTCCATGGCCCTGCGTACGATACTGTGTTTTCCCAGCGCGGTGCGAGAGGCCTACCGCCTCCCGTCCAGCACCTTCAACGCCGGGAACGCACAGCATCGTTTTGGGGCTGTATCAGTCAGCCAGAACAAGTTCCTATATATATATATAATTTTGCGGCTGTATCAGTAAGTTAGAGCGAGGTCCTATGTATATAGAATTTTGCAGCTTTATCGGTAAGTCAGGACGAGGTTCTATGTATATAAAATTTGGCAGCTCTATCAGTAAGTCAGAACGAGGTCCTATGTACATAAAATTTTGCAGCTCTATCAGTAAGTCAGAACGACGTTCTATGTATATAAAATTTTGCAGCTGTATCAGTAAGTCAGAACGAGGTTCTATGTATATAAAATTTTGCAGCTGTATCAGTAAGTCAGAACGAGGTCCAGCTGTATCAGTAAGTCAGAACGAGGTTCTATGTACATAATTTTTTTCGCGTCGAGGCTCGACCCTTGTCCAGGCTCTATAGTCTATGTATGTATGTATGTATGTATGTATGTATGTATGTATGTATGTATGTATGTATGTATGTATGTATGTATGTGAGTGTGTGTGTGTGTTTATGCATGTTTGTGCGAAATTATGTGTGTACGTGTATACGTATGATGTATGTATGAACGTATGTATGTATTGTACATGTCTGAATGTACACACTCTATGTGTACGCGTATGATTCTGTATATATATATATATATATATATATATATATATATATATATATATATATATATATATATATATATTATATATATATATATGTTTTATGTATGTATGTATGTATGTATGTATGTATGTATGTATGTATGTATGTATGTACGTATCTATGTATGTGTAGTGTGTGTAATGCATGTTTGTGCGAAATTATGTGTGTACGTGTATACGCGTGATGTATGTATGAACGTATGTATGTATTGTACATGTCTGAATGAATACACTCTATGCGTACGCGTATGATTATATATATATATATATATATATATATATATATATATATATGCGTGTATGTATGTATGTATGTATGTATGTATGTATGTATGTATGTATGTATGTATGTATGTATGTATGTATGTATGTATGTAAATTATTTTTTGTTACATTTGGCGCCTCGTATTGGGTATACTCATATCGATTCATTTAGCAGATTTCTTGATATCAATTTTAATCCTCGCATTGAAAAGACTAAGAAGATACTGCAGCCATGGAAGGGACATGGTCATACCTTGCACGGGGAAGTTGCTCTTATTAAGTCTTTGGTTACTTCGCAGTGTACATATTTATTTATGTCCCTCCAAAAACCTAGCCGTGACTTTTTTAAGAATTACGAGTCTCTTATTTTTAACTTCTTGTGGGACGGTAAACAGGACCGAATTGGGAGAGACATAATTTACAACTAGTATGAAAAGTTGCATACAGTTGTGCAACTGTAATTGTACATTAATTTATCAAACCCACGATGAGAAAAAGTGCGCTTGTTTCCAGTCAGCACTCTCTCAATCATGTAAAGTCAGACTAATTAGGGCTTATTTTCGTTTCCGAAGTATTATGAAACTTTTGTACAATTCCATGCAAAATATTGTTATAATCGGAACAAATACGAAACTAGCTTGCTCATTGCTTGCACATTGCTTGCTCATTGCTGCATTAGTCAGCCAGATTACCCCGAAAAGCATGTTCTGCTGCTGTTCTGTAATCTTAGATTGCCAAGGCCTGTACCATGTCAATGATTGGCTCGCAATATACAGTTTGCGTCATTTGGCTCTTTGTCTCAGGCATTCTCATCATAATAGAGCCCGTTTCAGTGTGAGCGTTGTTCTCAAGTTTGACTATGCGCAGTAGAACCAAATAAGTGCATAGCACCCGCTCACTTTATACACCAACTATGACTGCTTAGTCGGTGCCATGTCCAACACCAACTCACTCCATATTATAAGGAGTGAGCTCGAACGTTTCGGTTGGTTATGAAAAGAATCCTTGAAGAAATGTCTCTCAGTACTTTGGCTTCACATTTTGAAGCTGAGTGAATTGATCCACCGCTTGTTCCATCCATGAATGATGGCCAACTCATGCGACTGTAATTTGGCACCATTGGTCAGTTCCGTCCTTACCTCGCCCAAAATGAACCAAAATTTTAGATTAGCACGCTACTCCGCGACCGGTCGTACGACCACTTCTGTCGTGGAACTGACTTTCGAACTGTGCTATTTACTCTCAGTACCGGTAGTATAAATACATAAGTGAACAAAGGTCAAGTGACTGCAATGCCGGGATTTTGAATTACTATGCAGCAACCATTCTTGTGCTTTCGACACACAACTCAACGGCAGCAAAACATAATATCTTCGAGCTAAAGCCTGAAAGCTAAGACCACTTGTGAAAAATATGATTGTGAAAAGCAGTACATCTGATAATTAAAAATACCTATTATTATATCGCAGATATATTCAATCCTAACTTTAGCTTCATTGCGCTAAACATCTAAACATCAATGCAAATGTCTGCAATATTGATGTCAATACCTATAAGTATAATGCCTAGCAGGAACTGAAAATGTAAAACAACAATATACTCCATGCCAATAAAGGTTATTTGAAATACCAAAAATAATCAAATGAGCGACTATTACATTATTACAAACACCTTGATGATTCTTAAAACCATTATGTCCTTTACTTGGTCAAGCAAGGAAAAAAAATCGCTCCAATGTGGTTTGAAATGACTCTTCCCTCACGCCTGATACTTTTTATACTTGATTTGTACATTAATTTTACATCAGTGCAGCATCGCCGTTTAGTATAGTTTTGCTGAGTGCTTGTTCTATTGACATACTTGGTTTATGAAGCTTGTTGGTTTGCTAAAATAATTTTAATGTCGAAAATAAATGCTGAGATAAATAATATATAGAAAAGGTCTGTTTTATGTTAGCATGAAAATAGATTACCCTAACATGTTTTATGCCACTCTTAAAGGCTCTGTTCGCGATCCCTGGGGTCGCCTTTGTTCAAGTCTAGAATTATGCAGGTGTGATAGCCTTTTGTTTTCCATTGAAATTGTAATCAGGAGGGTGATTTTCTGATGAGACAATCTGGTACCAACACAGGCATGTAAACAAATCTTCTACACATTGTACATGGGCCCATTTTATATCTTGTCGTCATTTAGTAATTTCTAATTTCCCTTCTTACGGATCGACTGTTGACATTCAAATGGTCTGACATTTTATGCTGTGCGCATCTGCATTCATTGTGTATTGCGATCCATCGTAATGGGGATTGTAACCCGAGAAGAAAACGTTGCAAGACTGTGAGCCGTAAGCAAAAACAGATCATAAAATGATACATTTCCCGGGTTTCTTAGCAAGCTATATTAGGCGTACTCCTATGTTTAATATTTTTCACTTTAGGCTATATGTGTCAATGTAAAAGTAACTGTCTGTTTCAACATACTCATTGCTTATATGCCTTCAAATAAGTTTGGTCTTTGCTTATTGAGTTGTACCTGATTCCAAGTTTAACAATACATTCACCTGTTGTAACTGGAAATGTCTCATTGAACCTTGAAAATTCAGTCGCGACCATTGAATTTTGTTTTTAAAATCAGTCAATTATCTTCTTTGAAGTTCTGTCGCCCATATTCCCTTCCCGTTCGTCACGTAACGTTCCCTACAGGAAACATGTACATTGGATATCTGATCTGCGATTTTTTTTTTTTTTTTTTTTTTTTTTTTTTTTTTTTTTGTGTGTGTGTGTGTGTGTGTATCGTTGAGTCATCGCTGACGTCATTGCCATTGCTTAAACGCTGAAAATTAATAACAATAGTATTTTACATTAAAAGAAGCCGCGGTTTTTTAAAACAAAATTGCTATAGCCGGGGTTTGCAGATTACATATCGCCATAATTACCCGGCGGCAGTACCATTAGGAACGAAGTTGTCTCTTCTTGGCTCCTTTGATTCTGACGTTGTTATATGCTGTATTTTAGGTCGATTTATTTCATCCATGGAGCGAGGTAATCACATTGCCTTGACTGATCAATTTCTTTGCGAGGCGTAATTACATTACACATCATTCAAAAAAATTATCTACAAGAGTATCTAATTGACAGGAAAAGATCCCTGGATATCAGTGCTGATACTATTTTATTCCGTCTTCCCTATTGCAACTGCAAGTCTACGAAAAGTTTTGGAGATGTCCATTTTTGTAAAATGCTGTCTGAAATCTAACTATTCGGCGACGATATTGTGTAACCAATGCACTATTAGCGTTGGGTATTTTATATCATGATATTTTGTATTGAGATCGACGTATTTCACTGAAGGAGTCAGAAGGGTAACATTAACGTTATCGGGATATCAAGACCTTCATCGCACGGAATATCGGACGGAGTGTTTAGGCTCTTAAGATATTCTACATAAACGGAAAAGTAGGGTGGATGTATTCAAAACGAGGCTGAACAGTTTACAATTCGGAAGAGTAGTCATACATCAGCTTTTTGTGAAATCGGTGACAATTTTCACACAAGCGGTTAAATGTCGAATGGGTGTTCAGCTTATTCCTCGTATTAACAGGCAGCGAAAGGTTGGAGCATTTTAGAATGGGCTTGCAGATTTATTTCTTGAAGTCTGAACGTGAGCCGAGTTCATAGGGGTATGTAACATCGTAGGGGACTCATCATAGGGAGCGTAGAGGCCACTAGAGGGATTGAATATTTGAGGGGGGCAAAAATAAATTTTTAGCAAAGAGAAGAGGGGATTTTATAAAATTTGGCATGGGGAGTTGAAGATGAGGAAGAGGAAGTGGAGGAAGACTTCACCTGCACTATTGAAATTAAATTTGAACATTCACTTCGCATGCACCATTATCTTTGGCCACGATTTCTCAAAATCGTTTGTTTAGTTTCATCTCAATGTTCATCCTTAATATTTGTGGTAAGATGACGGCACAAAAGAAAGGCTTCAATCCATAACATCAACATTGTGTTTCTACTTTTGCGTTTGATGTACAGTAAAAGGAATACGCCGATCGAACGCTCAGAGGCAATATTATGCAACGAGTAAAGCGAATAGTGCGGGAAAGCATACTGCGTACGTTTTCTCTTTCAACGGCTTCATTACATAAACTCTCTGTGACATGGCAGTTGTACATTAGCGTTATCTGGGTATTATTTTGCCCAAATTTTCATTTTACTCGGTGATTTTCTGTACTGTAGGCAGGATTGCTATTCATGTAATTCAGTCCTTGGCAACCGTTTAACCAGGGACATTGTGTTTCCAGAGTAACATATATTTCCATATAAACGCCGAGATATGCACGTTTAATAAGTCTTTTGACGTTCCTGGAAAACGCTTAGCCTAACAATTTACAGAGGTAACCACGAAATGGTCACTCGCGAAAGTTTGGATGCCTTGGTTGGCAACCGTCGACATAATGAGTTCCTTTCACTGCCTTTCCGGGTCATTTCGATTGCTTTTTTTTAATCTTTAAAACAAGCTCTTAAACTTCACACCACAGTCTATTTGCATTGAAGTAGGCGGCGCAGCGCAAGGCATGGCAGTGGTACTACTGTTGCATCCTTTGCGCAGGAAACCACATGTTGCCATGTTTGATTCTCTGTGAACACAACTTATAACCTCTCCAAGCCATGTGTCATATTGATTCAGACATACAGATGTACAGGTGCCCTATTTCTTTTCGGCTTCATTTCTGTCTCATTACCTAAAGCTTACACACAATGACGTTGAATAATTAAGGTAGTATGCGCCTCGAAATTGAAAGACTTAAGCTTTTGCTCAACCATTCCTCGAGGAATCTTTCAGCCATTCTCTTTAAAAATCAAGAATAAAAAATAGGGGTCATTGTGAAAATTCTGGCACTAAAGAAACAAATTACCCAAAATTTACCGCTTTTTGAAATTTCAAAATGGCCGTCGTCCATGTGTTAACTCTATAGAGGAAAAATAAAATTTTCGATTGTTTACTGAAAAATCTATTGGCATTTGTATGCCCACAATCGATAATTATTTAAACTGTCTCTATATTCTGTGATATCAGCATTACTGTGATTTGATCTGCGTTAGATATTCATTCTCATATCGTATCAATTAAAATGCTAACCATACTGATGAGACACAGTAACACGTATTGTCGGACAAAAACCTTCAACTATTAATCGTCTGATCAACTGAGTAGCCATTGTGGATACGTATGAGGATATAGGTTCCGAATGTATTTCAAATTGGTATGATCGACTTTTTCAAAACATTTTAAGACCGTCAATTAGTCGAACAAACCCACTTTCCGTTGTCGTTTTTGTCTTTAGCATTAACGGAATATACAGACATGTTCCCCTTGACCTCTATTTGTTGTTAAATGTGGCTCTAATAGGAAGTTTTTTTTATATTAAAACAATACGTTATTATTACAATTCATTGGTACGCATAATATAACAAAATCAATAATGTTCGCCTGATTCATTAATATTTTACGTTAATTGAAACATTGATTCCAACAATTGATTTGTGATCTATACTGTAAAGTTTACGAATGCTATTGGTGAGACTCAAAATACGCTACTGCTGGTTGAACGTCAAACAAGTATTATAAGCTACCCACACAGTCGCAAATATGACGAACGCGAAAAGGCTAAAGAATGAGTATTTGTACGTATAATCACCACCCCTCAGATAAGTCACAGGGTATTCAGATTTAAGCATTATTCAGTAATTGTTGTCAAAACCACAAGCCATTGTAAAGGGACTGGGCACATTGCTTTGAAAATATGATTTCACATCACATCACATCACATCCCATCAGTTTTAATGTGCGCAGCCTTTTGCAGCGTATTGCAAAGTGTACGTGATAGATATCAAGTAAATGCAAATGGTAGATATTCTTGCCGAGGGTCAATAACCGTTATCACGCTTGGCGATACAGACATTCATTCTGTACAAAAGAATGGGTCTATACAAAGAATATTCAATAACTTTGTGGTCTTTGGGCTGCACAAGATGCCGCTATAAAACTCGTGAGATGGCGATGTTCCAAGGACATATTTAAATCGAATGAAAGCATTCATAGGGTTGGAGTGTTATTGAATCCAACAATAAAACAGCAGTGGAAAAACAGTACGCAAAAACCAGCTCAACACTTCGCAACTAAGACATAGTTATTGAAGTCGTTCATGTTGGCATAAAATTATTTCACAATATCAGTTTAATGTAAACTTCATTATCTTTTTCTTGTTTACACCGGCTTGGCATTTGAAGTATATTTTGAAATGATTTAAATAATATGACGTCAAAACAAATCAATAATCCATATCATGCAAGGTAATAAATTACCAGGTCCTTTAGAATAAAAAATCAAAACTAAGACATTTACAAGGTAATACAGGACCATGTTGAACCACGAATAGAGTCATAAGTGGTGGTACCAGGTGTCCGTCCGGCTTTGGTAAGCGTACCCTGCTAGCATGCTACACCCGTAAGGCATGCATGACCTGTTTGTTCACATTGGAATGCCCAAAGTTTGCCTTAATACCATACCTGCAAATTTTATGAAACGTTTTCGATGAGGAAATGAAGCATCTTAATAACTTCCTCATCAGCTTATTTATATTTGGCTTCAGTGTTATTACAATCACTGAAATATATTGATCCCTTGTTGCTTGTGATGATAATAAAGTATCATTCTTATGAAAGAGGGCTTGTTTTACCAGCAATGATATTCTTTATTTAAGTTAATCATTGGGGAGTGTAGCGTATAAAGTGGAAACATCAAATGTACAGATGGAAGTGTACTTGATTTAGTAGATTGTTCAGTACGAATAAATTCGTTCAAATTCTTTAACATCCTCATTTGACTTAATCCACTGGTCTTATAAATTTTATCACAAAAGCTAACAAGACCGCTTTTTGATGGTAGTCAAAATAATGATCAATAGATGTGATAAACGTTTTGTTGTACACTTGCAGAAAGCTGCTATTAACCATTGTTTATAAGGATTCTTATGGATCTTGGATATTCAGTACAGGTGTGGTGATACATTGCCATCACTGGCTAGGGATATGCCAAACTCTCTCAACATGAATGCATGATTAAGATATAAATCGTCTTCGCATAAGGTCGAAAGAGAGTATGTGTTATTTTTCTCATCTGACTGAAGTTTCGATTTATCCACTAAGCACTGAATGCAATAGCTTTTGCAGACAAAAACAATGTTGTTAGAGGTTTTGTCTGCAGGTATGACAACTTAAATGTAAAAAAGTAAAATCGAATAAAAATGCCAAAAATACAAACTTTGTGTCACTCACTGACACTCTTCTGTGTCATTTGAGGTACTTTTTCCTGTTCTACAATGCAGTAATAGCAGTAAAATTAATATAGTTGGAAAACACATACTTTGCATTAACGCCAAGAGAAGCTTGCAAAATTTTGAATTACTTTGTAAGACAGCAAAGAATAATTGAAGTCAATCAAAGTTCAATTCGAATGATGTAACAATCGGAAAGCAAGGTTGACTTCTGAGTGCATTTGTTTTCTCTCGAATCAAGCATTGGCTTTTAGGGTCATGGGACAGGAACAACAGCATAAATATACTTAGTACCGACTACTCTATGTAAATCCTGCAAATTTTGTGAAAACCTGTCGCTCTCATTGCCTGTCTTGGTGAGCATTATCGGGTATATTTCACAGGTTGGCTTTTTCGGTCGATCTATGTTTCATCGATCTTTTGTAGGAAAAAGAACATTGCAAACTACAAGGTGTGCACTTTTATGTAGGCTAAATAATATTCGAGACATCTAACCGAGATAATGTTCTCACAACATCAGCCATAACTGTACCATTGATCGGAAACGATATTGCATAGTATGTAAAATGACCAACAGACAGCTTTGATGTTAATTACCGGCTCTGCAAAATTATACAGACGCTCTTCACCATCACTTCAAACCAACGAAGTCAGGTAATGAATCGTAGCTAAGTGGTTCGTGGGACCGACCAAAGCTGTATATGTAACTTCATTGAAGATATCAACAGATAGATTACTCAGCAGATGTCAGCATATCTGATCGATTTTTCATCGCTATTCGACGTTCAACGTTAAATAGACTGGAATTGTTGTATTGGTAAGCCGAAGAAAACACGGCCATTCACTTTCATCAACAAAAAAATATCTTTTTTTCATGAATTGACTTTGTTATGTGTACCGGTGCCTTACTGTCCGTTCTGTGCTGTTTTCTGTCTATGTTCATAACTAGTCTATTACGAACTTTGACCTAGTCTTATGGATTACGGATGTGTATGAATGCGATTATTCAACAAATATTGAACCTTGAAGAACTCGAATCCTCTTTATCGTATAACTGTTACAAGATTAAAGATTGTTCAATGCCAGTTTTCTTGGTGATTCACTTTTCGCACTTACTAAGACTGCATATTAAAACACATCTTGATAATAACTTTGTAAGTACGCGCGTAATAAGACAATCCTCACTAAATTAACCTGACTCGAATGATTTTATTGTATTGTCTAAGTTTACTAGTACCTTGCTAGTAACTAGCCACATGCTCATTCCGTGTTGCGATTCGCCAAATACGTCACGTGATGAGAAAATAGATACATCCAGTCCTCATTGAATTGAAAAGAGTGACGTTTTGGGGTATTTTTGAAAGACTATACCTTAAGGAGACAGTGCTGGGAAAGTGCCTGGTCACTTAACCATACATGTAGTGTCGTCTGCTGCTTTGAAACAATGGCGAGTGACCAGAACCAGACGAACGCCCGGGATGAGCAAGGCGCCTCTTAAAATAGCAAGATTTTCCATTCCAACAGCGTAGGAATTTGGACAATTCACGACAACAAAGGTTCAAGTGCAACTAAGAACATTGAGTAGTACGCTTAGGATACCTTGGGGAAGACATTTACGGGTGATTGGTATTGGGATGGACAGAATTGGGATTCCATATGCGGTCTTTCATAGAACAGTGTATAGCCTATATTTCGTCTGCACGAGGTATTATTGGTGCACAGTACTATGATAATAAATGATGTTCATCAATATTCATTAACCTATTAACGGGTGCATGACGTTGGAATTTAGGTTTAAATGTGATTGCTGATTTTCAAAACATGAAACTTGAAACACAAAAATATTATCAATAACAATTTGATCAATTGTACTGTCCTTTGAGAATTAGCTCCTGTTTTGTTTTTGTTTTTGGAAGGTGTTTTCGTTTTGTTTTGTTTGTTTTGTGTTTTGGGGTTTTTTTTGCTTTTCCCTTTTTGGGGGCATTTGAGAAATAGTTCATGAGGAGACAAATGGTCGGTTTCACGTTGAACAAGATTGCATTGGTAACAAAAGAAATGATAAACGGGTATAACCATTGGTAGAAACCATGCTAATAATCAAACTCATGAAAGCACAGAAATCGTCAGATCAACATACGTAAGATCAACCTTAGGACAGGAAAGTGGAGTGTCTAAAACACTATTACATCAAAGCGCTTCAAGAGGACCCTGCTAAATAGACCAATTGGACCATCTGGATTAAAAATGTTGAAGAAGATGTTATAGCGGACGACAACATGTTTGAGATAGCAAAGTTGGTGAGTCCTATCAATATATTCCTGGCGCTGTACCCATCTCACTAGGAAATGCTGCCTGCTTGTGTAACCTATCCTTCATCTCCCCGAACTTCCCAGTTAGAATAGTCTACAGCGATATGAGCAAACTCAATGCCTGTGCTATATGGTCAACTATTTAGGAGAATCTTTCGTCGAACAGAGCAACTGAAGTGGGAGACGTTCTAGAGAAAATAACACAACCAGCGAGCAATTGAACCAGTTTAAGTGCCTCGCTTTTCCCCAGGCCTAGGGACATTGAGACATTGCAACGGGGATTGGCATAGGGACTTATCAGCCTCGCTATCTCAAACATTTTGTCCTCCCCTGTAAAAAATCGCTTCAAAACTGTGCTTGTGATGCTCTTTACAGGGATGACAAAATCTTTATGTTCTAAGTTACCATATGTTTACCATAATGTATGTCGGATTGCTTCGTGACCTTTATAGTTTGTAGATGGGCCGTGGCCATTGAACCATCTTTGTGGGGTGGGGACTGGGGGGTTTGGACAGCTGACGTCTTCGCAAGGCGAACAGATAGATGCTATTATTTCTTGGTTCGAATCTATTGGCGCGAAAATTTACTGAATATTACTTTCAAACCGCCCAATTTTCTTGCAAGAGAATATTTCACAAAAAGTTTAATCATACATAATTTCTGTACAGAAGCGTATGTATACCACTTGACTGCTAAGTTTAATTGTGAAAGTCATTAAGACTACAGACGACAGATATTCATCATTTAGCAATATTTATTACATGGACGACATATTAAGTTACAAGAGCTAACACGAAGATTATACATTGAGTTGTTCCAGTAATTCACAATATTAAGAGCAACAGACAAGACTAGTATAAAGTAGTAATAACTATAATCTCTGATCGACAATTCAATGCCCAATGTGTAAGTCATTTATGAAGTGGAATTATCTAACTACCATCGGTATTGAAAATGTCATTGACTTCTGGAGTTGTGCGCTTGCCCTTATTAATCTTCGTATGTACAGACAAATCAGAAGGCTGAAGCAATCTTCAGTCGAGTGAAAATTTCACTGCAGAAAAAAATTCAATATTTAATGATGTGCTATTTTCTTAAACACAGGTCGTTTTCTAGGAAACTGTAAAATCTGATATTAAAAAGTCTCTGACAGTCAAAATGCTTATTTTTACATTTATCAGGTATTATAAGTGTATTATAACCAATTATCACGGCTCATGATCACAATATAGTTTTGCACGATGAATACATATAATTGTTTTTAAAAAGGTTATATATTTACTTTCATAGTATATTATATAATGCAATTTGTAACATTTGCCAACAACATTACTGTCTTTAGTATTTGACTTTGATACACACGACCAACCGAAAAAAACACCAAGAATTACATACCAGTAAGATTAAACACCCACCTATACCGACACTAGAACATGTATGCACGTCGGCATGAGTGTTGTTGAACAGCTTGATATCACGTATTTTAAAACTGTCTTGCGAAAAACGAACGGCAAAATGCGATATAGAGAAACACCAAAGGGGGTATTAATCATTCCTTCTAACCACGTCTATTCACTGTCACTTTCTTAAGTATTTTCATTTTTGACATGGTTATATACCTATTTATCATTAAGTCGTTCAAATAATGATGTGTACAGACATATTCTTTTGAAGCCTTGTCGCCAGGACCGACCATATGACAATTTCTTGAGAAAGCGGTCTACATGGGATTAATTGAAGATGAAACCACTGAACAGAAGCAACAGATCACCTTTTTGTAGGCTCGACGGAAATCTTTATTTCCGGCATACAGTATGGGATTTAGGGCCGAATTAGCAAAGCCTATAGCGACAGTTACTGATAATGTACGCTCAAAGTCCAACGGACATTCGACGCAAGCCCCGGCTACTGCCAGGGTTGTGAAGAACGGGGCCCACATGGTGAAAAAAGCTGCGATGACAAGTCCAACTGTCTTGACTGCTTTCAGTTCTGTCTTGCTCACTCGTCGTATCCCGCCTTGAACACTCACCTGTGGTTGATTGTGTCCGGTGGCACGCGTTGTGTTGATCTTTTTAGATCTTCCACTCTTCTGCTCTTCGTTAGATTTCTTTGATGTACCGGTTTCGGCTGATGATGTCTTCTCTTGGTGAGTAGGTACCGCACGGTGTTGGTTGGAATCCAGTCGATTGTTTGCTGAATCTTCATTGAACAATGGGTCCATCTTCATCTTCACCGGTCCCTCTTCCTCGGCAAACTTGCCTTCTATTTCGCGCGTAATTTCGACTTCCTCAATAGCAAGGGTGTCTTGGCCATCCGTGCGATCGTTAGAAGTTGTTGGTTCATTGTGTTGAAGACGCCCACGAGGGACTTGGGATTCTATTTTCTTCAACTGATCTCGGATAACCCGAAGTATATGAAATCCGCAGCGAATGATTATTATGCCAGGGATGAAAATGTAAAATATCGCAGTTGAGAGTACATACGTCGGCTGGATAGGATAGCATAATGGTGGGTAGACGTTAGCCCATGCCTTTTCGTCATGAATTTCGTTCAAGCGAGTGGTCGTTGCGATACCAGAATAAAGAAAAGTACCGACCCATGTGCTCACTACAACGATTCTTGCCCTTTGCTCGGTAACAAGCTGGTGGTATCGCAGTGGGTGTATCAAAAAGATGTATTTGTCCAGAGTGACGAGCATCACTCCGTACGCAGAGGTCGCTGACAGTCCGACATGAAACACTATGTTAAAGTTGCAAAGAGCTTCACCAAAAGCCCATCCTCCCGCGACGTGTGCTGCTGCCATCAAAGGTAATGGAACGAGACCGCAAAGCATGTCCGCGAATGCTAAGTTAACGATGAAGATGTTTGACACTTTTTCTCTGAGCTTTCTCATTGATAAGTATGAAGTGATCACGACGGTATTTTCCGAGACGATGATGCATGTTATCGCTATTTCAAAGAAAAGTAGACCAACATGGCCCTCCATCGAGGACTGTTCGATGTAGGTATCATTTGATACGTTGTACGCCATTGGTTGAAAATAGGCAATATTTCCCTATGTTGCTTTGTTGTGGACAGCTTATGAAGTGTTCGTACTTGAATTTAGAGGACCGATTGACCGAACCGTCAAAATCTACGTATTCAGAATGTTTGAAGTGTGAACAAAATACTCTTGCTGGATTCTAAAAAAAAGCTGTTATGTGTTATTGTAAACTGTGATGACTGTACTTGATTGTAGCCGTCTTGTTCGCGTATTCTGTCAATCGCCAATGCACTAATGTGAGTCAGCTTTACGTAGATTTTGTCGGAGAACTGGAGCTACTCGATAAGATATACCGCCGTTCGCTGGCTGGATCTATCTGCGGATAAATTCAATGAATATATGTATTTATCTTTGATAGAACCTATTATAGTTAGTTTTTTGTGTCCTTCACTACTATCCATATCCCTCGTTCATTGGTTTGCATAGAAAATGGCCCTGCCTGGTATCTGCGGATTGGCGGAGCCGTCATCACTATGCCTGTCAGTTACTTCACATAATGCAATGTGGAGCAATGCTTCAGAGTGACAATACAACCGTCTTGTTAGAACGTTTTCTGTTTTGAGATGCAATGAAAATTCGCGATTTTTAATTTAAATGATAAATTCACAGGCTCCAAATTATAACGTTCTTGCTAGGGTTGGGTGTTACAAAATATCCGTTAATAATAAATCTCTAGAAACAATTAACTTATGTTAACCATCGATGATAAATGGAGAGAAAAATATTTATCAAGTGAGAAAAACCCAGAAAGGTAATTATTCAATCCAATCGATTAATTGCGGGGTGCTCATTGGCCGAGAAACTGACATCTAATTAAGCCTCAGAATGCTTTTAAAAGAAGCCCAATCTCTGTATGCTGAGGTTATTTGCCGCCTTTTCGCTTCATTTGCATAATTTACAGGTGGGTCAAAACGCAGGGATCACCTTTACAGTAGCAGTCAACACCTGTACTGAAGGAAAGGCATTTCTGAGGTTGTAATTTCTCCACGGCCTTTGAAATCAAGTGCAAGAGCCACAGCTCCGTTCAAAGACAGAAACAGTTACTTGCATGAAGATATAATTCAAGCAACTGCAATATAACCCTCCTTAGTCGCAAACATATGATTTCCTGCCTCCCGACCACACTCTACCAAGTTTTGCACATGCTGTTGCTACCCAGTTCCTATTAACTTTGGTCACCAATCAAGTCTTGCAAAATACGGAAAATAGAGCTTTTTCTGTGACCGATTTAACAAAAACCAGCCGCATTTGCCGACAGACTCCCTCTGATATGCCAAAAACGATAATTATCCACGAATCGATGAAAACTTTGCTAAACTCTAATGAAAATCTTAAAGTCTGACGACGAAAAGTTTAGTGCCACGGTGAACAGCTTTGCTATCTATGTCTAGCTCCTTTACGGGTGTTACACTGCCTTTTACGTTCCGCGTTGCCTTCGCTGTCTTATTCTTAAATTTAATAATACTCTCATAATGGTTTCATTTTATCCAAATTTATCCTTGGAAAATCGCCATGTCACAGATTCTAGAGCAGCACGTTCTTTAGCCCAAAGACCACAGGGCTTGAAGAACATTCTTTGTGTAGACCTGTTACTTTGTTCCGTAGGATTCCTTTAAATTTCTCGGCCTAATTATGAATTGACTGCTTGCAAGCAAGTACTTAGTATTTATCACGTGCATATTGCACTACGGGGCAAAAAGTTGCATACATTTGCAGTTAATATGACATGTAATTATTTCTTCGATTGCCGTGTGCCAATACCCTTCACACATTGGCTTGTGGTTTTGACAAACGACTAGATAATTCTAGAAATCGACTTCCCTGTTCATTATTTTATTTTATTATATTATCATCCACGTTTTCATGCTTAAAGCATTCTCTTTTTTTATTAAGCAGTTTTCAGTATTAATTAAACGTACTGTTTTATGCTCATTTACAAGCATCCCGCATTATTATATAGTTCATCAACATCAACGGTACACTTTTGTCACTACAGTATAATTCACAAATAAAAAGCTAATTTTCGTTCGCATTCGAACTCACGGTCTATGGTTCCTATCCATCTAGCGAATATATCAGCGATCTCCACCTCCAAAAGGTGGTTCAATAACCGAGCTAAGTGATTTCTGTTTCTGACCACGCCCCTTGCACACAAACAGCCAGACTCATTCAAAGTCCACATTAATACAGGCTTGATACAGCAATTGAGTCTTGACTGTGTTCATCTGTCTATGCACTATTCAGCTAAAGTACAGGCAACAATCCATGCAAGTATTATAGCGTTTTTATAACAGTCTGAGTGTGTAATATTGGTATACTAGTATTCATGTACTAGGTAGAAGGTGAGAACAAATAGATGGGGGCAATATTGTCTACATACACCCACGCCCATATGGCTCGCTTCTCGTGACGTTTACCGTTAGTACGGCAAAACATAAATACATTAAACGTTATAAGACTTTGAGTTTTCTCGACCTACAGATGCAACTTGCAAGTAAAAAAGGCAAACGAACAAAAGGGCTGCCGCGCTACGCCTACGATGCAATAATGCCGACATGAAAAGATTGAAGGGCTTTAAGAAAATAAACTATTCAATCTCATGAATGTTGTCCTATGGTAGTTCCATTAAATTTCTTGTTATATGCACAAGTCCCAGGTAACAATCTACGGTTCGTACTTCGCACGGTACGGCATGCAAACAAACAGCTAGTGGGTTGGCGGCGTTAACGTGGAGACATGCGATGTACCTCGGAATATTATCATGTTCGACGTTGTATTTCTGGAATACTTCGAACTGAATGCAAAATGAGTTACTGTTCAAAACGAACTTCGGTATTTTGTATAGTGTGCTCAGCAGTGTCTTCGCCAAATCTTCAAATGTTGAAGGCTTCTCCGAAACTTTCCATCATTCTATAGTCTGAAAAGCGAAGACATACGCGTTTCAGTCTGCAAACCGTTCAAAATAGTAAAAAATTTTACTGGTCTAAATTTGACATTAAGCAGTTAATTTCACCCTCTTGTTTTGTTGGATTTGAAGTGTACTTTGTCCCCAGGGTTAACAAAGTGAAGGACACCCACATTGAATTTTGAATGATTGAAAGAAATTTGTTTTGTTGACCATGGAAAAGTTTCTACACAATGCGGTAAAAATAGTTTAAAATGATATGGCGTCAAATTCACGTTTTCCTTTTGGGCACTGCACGAGTTGACGGATACGGTCATTCTAAACACTAGGAGAATATTGATTTTCTTTAATAGGAATATGATACGTTCAATGTCATATTGAATTACCAAAACATGCACTGATCCCCAGAGGTGAATTTCCTGTCAAGTATATACTTAGGTCGCCAGAGTTTCTTGAATTATGCTCGAAACGGGTATGGCGCACAATGTATGTCGACACACCTATACATCTAAATAAATGTATCAATCGAATATCAATTCATAAAGCTTAGGAACATCTGAACCACAATGGAAATAATGTGTGTGTGTGTATGATGTTAGGGGTGTTTACAATTGCGATTGCCAGTCTCGGCTAAGTTTGAAGTAACCGAAAATTGTAAATGGAGCTTTTCAGTAAAACGTTCTGGCTAAACGGCAAGCTGCGATCATTTTCGGAGTATCTGTAAGTTTGAGATAATTTACTTGTTGGCCATTGGAGAGACAATACAGCGTAAGAGATAATAGTTTTAACGGCATTAAACGTTCATTTAGAAACTCAACTCTAAAGATTGTGAATTACGATCAAGACTATCAGCTTTCTGCTATGGAATTTGATACGTTCAATGCCATGTAAAATAACCAGCAACACGTATTAGCATCGATGTGAAGATGTGCTTTCAAGTCAAGTACATACCCCTATAAGAGAGTTTCTTGAATGATGATAATTTAAAATTACCTCAAGAACCTCAAGACATGTAATTGCGCAAACAAATTTGTCAGTATGATTGCAACGTCACGGTCATTGCGTTTTACTACTTGTAACACGAAGCCGCTCTGAACTTGAATATATAGCACAACCTAACAATAGAATAACAACAAGAAGAGAGGCAACTTCATTCCTAATTATACTACCTGCTGAACAGTTACAATGATATTCAATGCTGGCACCATACGGTTACAGATAGTTTTTCCATTTCTAAAAGAAAGGTTGATATACCTTATGTGGTCGGTATATTTTGACTGGCCTGATACACAATTTTTTCAGTGAAGATTATCATTCCATATGCAGTTCTATTAAGGCCCTGATTTGGGTTTTCTCCATCCCTCTGTCTTCCCTTCAGAAATAATTCCCGCACAGCCAATGCTTTGCATCATGCTTTTAATTTCTGAAACTTTCAGCCTGCACCACTCAACCTCTTTCTTATGTATTTAAATTTGCATAATTCCGTAAAACAGTGATGATGATCAATAAAGACCTCCCTCCCCGAAGAAAAAGAAACAATGAGCTAAGTCAAGGCAGTATATAGTCTGGTGTTCCACATAGATGTTTGCCATTAGGATCACTGTCAAGTCTTCGAAGCCGACATCAAACTCTATATGTTTAACTGCAACCAAGGTCGACAGACGTATCAGGATTCATGTTTCAGTTGAATGTGCTGTTGAACGTTACTGCAGAACAGCAAGAAAGCACACTATAAAAACCAATTCATTTTAAGTAATGTCAGGGGCAACCAACCTTTTGTGCAAAAAAGGTATTCGTGCTGAAATTTTCAGCGGGCGGGCAAATGAAAAACTAACCAGCGGGTGATAAGAGAAAAATCAATTTTTAAGGTGCGTGGGGAAGAAATTTCATTTACTGAGGGCAATGGCAATGGGTACAATAAATATGTAGTCGGAGGGAAATGCCGTGCTTTATAGAACTTCAGAGAGGATTAAACGCCTCACTTAGAATGAAGGTACTGCAAAGTCGAAGGTTGAAATGATCAGTATATTAAGTCCGGTAGTTTTATACTGAGCATGGATGATTGTATAATATATTAACTGAACCAACGAAAGTGGGAGATGGATAAATAGTTGCATAAATGTGACATGTGGAAACATGTCCTTCTAGTGAGCAAGGGACAAATTTCAGTGATGGGAGAGGGCAATGGGGAGCTTGAATGGTTGTGGGGAGACAGGAGCGGACAGACTATAGATACTGAAGGACTGTGGGCATCATAATCCAGTGGGAGGGCATATTTTCCGCATATGCAAGAGGGAGGGCAGTTACAAAAAACTCCGACTTGGATAGAAAGGATGAACCGAAGAACACGACCGTCTATGGAGCGGGATCGCTGTCAAATTTGTCAGGATAATATAATCATGATTTCGCACTTACTAGCCTATTTTTAATACTGTTTCACAATTTTTAAAGTTATTTGATTATTATATCATCCTTTTGCATTTATTTACTATTGTTTGTTTATGTTGTATGATATATGCATTCATTATTTGGAAACTTTTTGTATTCAAACGTATTGTTTGATAGATTTGTGAGTATTTGTAACCATCTTAAATCATGATCACAGAATTTTGTATTTATATACACATTGCACTGAGAACGTGACGAGAAAATTGGCAATTATACATAGTATAAAAGAGGGGTCTTGCCTCTAAAAACGGTTTAGTGTACATGTTGATAATTTGGGCTTTATATTAACTCTTGAGTTGCTTGTAGCATCGGTGGTATTTCTGTAAACCATGATTGTATCAGTTTGATCATCCCGTCCAGGGGTACTCAGAAAATTGTTAATGTCTTTAGTAAATATGGCGATATTCATTGCATTATTTTCAACACAGGGAAAACAGAATTTGCGTAATTCCAACCTATCTGGGTACTGAACCATTTCTTTAAAGAGTGGTGATTAAGTTGGACTGTTATGTCTTCTCTAGGTGACTTGGTGCTATGGGTTGTGAGTTCAAATCCGATGAGACCTCACTGGCTTTTCTACCTAGGATTGATAGTTCTGCCGGTGCACAGCATTGTCTCCGGGGTTGTCTTTTGACCGTCGGGCGATGTATTCATCGCTTTGATAGCAAGTATATGTGCAAGCGCTTCATGAACTCCGCAGCGTGTGGAGGGGTCGCAGTCAGACACATTGTAACAACTTAGCTCGGTTATTGAACCACTGTTTTTAAGGGTGGGGATTTAGCCAAGCGGTTCTGACTGTGATGTCTTCGCTACTTGACCGGATGCCGCACGTTGTGAGTTCGAATCCGAGTGAGATTTTTACTGGATTTCCAAAAGATATGAGATGGAGCACATTCTTTCAGCTTATCTAAACGGAGTTAATCTTGAGTTCGTTGAAAAGCAAAACATTTTGGATATCTCATGGCAGTAGTGATAATACAGACATTTAACGCCAAAAAGAGATATTTTTATATCTCAGCTAACGAGTTTTTGAGAAAATATACCTTGCGCTCAATGAATGTAAAGTTCAAGATATTATCAATTGTATGGTGGTAATCTCGTGATTAGTTATAGTAGCAGTACGCTGAATCGGCAACAATGCAGCCCTCATACCGTTCGGTTATGACAGCGCCAGTTCAATATTTGTCAGTAGTGGGATCGATGAATTTGATGCTCAGCTTAGAAAGCATATAAATCTAAGGTTTAATGAAATGAATATCAACAAGTGAAAACATATTATCCGAAAGGTGCAAAATACTATGTGCTTCACTTCACTTCAGACTTTAGCAAGCGATGAATGAAGACATTACTCTGAATCAATTAACTTGTAAGTATTTCCACGAACAACTTTAGGTTGTTTGTAACCAGTTTTTTCAGCTCTCTGAAATTTATAATGACAGGTATGAAGTCGGAAATAAAGTACAGTAATATGAAAGTAATATAATCATAGTTTTCATTAATATCTTGGACATTTCTAAATGCAGAGTTGCCCTTCACTTTACGCAAATAGTAAAATTACATTTAAGAGATTCAACATTCACAAGACAATACAAAATGATTTACCTGTGACTACCTCAAATCGATCAAGCTCTAGTGACGTTATCAGTATACTGCAAGATGTTATACAACGTCCCTCGTAGTTTCGTTTGTGCAATGTATATATAATTTTGAATTAATCTTGTGAGCACGGCAATATACAACAGATCAAACCGTTAATATCAAAATTCTATTACATCAAAAAATAGTTGCAAAAAAATCGTGGTAAAGTAAGCAAATGATTGCAAAATAAACGCAAAAGTATGAAAGAATTGGCAAACAACAGCTCCAAAAGAATATAATCGTTCAGTATGAAGAAGTAAGTACGAGACCATTAAAAATTCAAACTAATATTATATAGCCGCGATAGCATTCTGTCAAGACGCTCTTACGTATATCACAGTCAGGTTCAACAAAGATTTTGCTTACATCACTTAAAGGTATACTGTCACCTGTTCCAATTTTGCCACAGCTACCATAGAGAGAGAAAATCTAACCAATCACAGATTTTAAGCGGATGGCCGCTTTTTTAAAACAGCGCTCTAAAATGGGCACTTTGAATACCAAGGAACGCCCCTTTGACCATATATGGGCATATTTAGGTTACAGGTGACTGTATACCTTTGAAATGAGGTTGTGATTTCTTGTTGATTTTCGGTTCAGCAGCACATTCAACTCTTTCAACTGAAACTAGAATCCTGATAAGTTAGTAAAAAAAACAGTTTGCTGTCTTCTATGAAGCCTTGAACGCATATTCCCTTCGGAAAACATCTACATGGAACGTCCTTCTCTTAGGAATCTGCACACTAGTTTGGCATCATTTAGTCGTCATGCTTTTTGTTGTTCGTTCATATTAAGATACATGCTAGCATAGTACTTATACTACCGTAGCAATGGTTTTAGATGGAAATATGTGTCATTATCATGGAATGAGTAACTTATTGACCTGCTGAATAATTAATGTAACTTGAATTTAAACTCTTTCTTTTTCTTTTATGAACTCTGTGCTTTCTTCAGACGGACGGTAAACATGCAGCGGGTGATGATGTTTGTGATGATATATCATGATGTCGGGGAATAAGAAAATACACAGCCTGAAAGGATTAGATGTTTTAAGGGAGTTGACCACAGCGAACGGTTCGAGAAGACATACCAGAAAACATGAGTTAGGTAAGACGGTGGAACAGACAGGTCATGAAACAAAACATTGATCTATATGGATTAGATGGGGAAGAAAAAGAGTTTATAGAAATGGGATGGAGTATATTAGAAAATGACAAAGTTGATGAAACCTGTAGTTAGCATGCTCATGGGTAAGTTCTGTGACGTGGAGGATAAGCCATTCATAACTAATGTTGGAGGGTGTATGGAATCAGCAAGAGTATGAATATCACAAGACTGGTTGACTGGAAGAAGAAAGGACGGAATGGAGGCAAGATGCTGTTGAACTCCAAAACAGCAAGAAATCACACTGTGAAAACCAATTCATTTTAAGCAATGCCAAGAACAGCATATCTTTTCGTGCAAAAAGGTAAACGTGTGGAAATTTTCAGCGGGCGGGCAAAAAAAAACAAAACAGCAGGTTAGAAGAGAAAAATCATTTTTAACTGTGGGTTGGCAAGCAATTTCAGTTTTTACAGTGGGTGGGGAGAAAACTGTTTGCAATGGGTACAGGAAAATAGGCAGAGGAGAGGATTGCCGTGGTTGATAGAACTTTTGACAAGATTAAGCGCCTTACTTACAAGGAACTTAGAAGGAACTGCAAAGTCCAAAGGTTGAAATAAGCAGTATATTAACAGTCAGGTAGCTTTATACTGAATACGGAACATTACATGAATCCACTGTAAATAGCTGCATAATGTACACGTGGGAATATAGCAATAGGGAATGTGGTGGGAGAGGGCTGTGGGTAGCTTGGATGGGTGTGTGGGGATTGGGGCGAACAGATACAGATACGGGAGGGCAGTGGGAGGGCAGTATCGTACTTGACTTGGATAGAAAAAGCGAACGTAAGAAGAAGTCTATGGAGTGAGATTGCTGCCAAGCGTGTCATCATAATATTATCATGATTTGTATTTTCGTACTTACTTGCTTATTTATAATGATTGTTTCACAATTTTGCAGTTATTTGCTTATTTTATCATCCTTTTGCTTTTATTTACAATTGTTTGATTGTGTTGCATGATATTTTCCAAGTTGAAAACCACTCGTTCAGTCGTGTATTATCCTATTAAAACAGTGTACAGTAATCCCCCTAATTAACTATTTTGTAAATTTTGGCGTCATCAGCGTACATAGAACATATATATGGAACCAGTAGCGACCCCTGGGAAACACCAGAAGTTGCCGGGTTCCATGAATAAGTTGGATAAGTACGATTTAACCAGTTCAAACCTGTGCCACTCACACAATATGGATTCAATTTATAAGTCCGAAGCTTGTAGCTGACTTTATTAAAAGCTTTGCTAAAATTCTTATAAATAGCATCAATCTGGCTCCTAGTATTTAATAATCGCAATAAAATCGAAATAGTGAACAACTTTGGTTTGTGCTGAGCTGTTTTACATGAACCCATGCTCCGAGTCACACAAGCCTTGCATAACATTGAAATAAAGTATTGGATATGTTAATCTTTTAGAACAACTTGCTAATTACAGGAAGAAGAGAAACAGGTGTCTAATTTAAACTTTTGACTTGTCTCCGAATTTGTGGATTGGAATTACATTTGTTCCTTTCAAGCAAGAATTTACCTTCGGAAAGTGAACAATTAAAAATAAAGTATAAAGGAATAGATAACTCCTTAGCAAATTCTTTCAATATTATGCCAGATATTTTATCAGGCCCATTTACCTTGAATATGCTATTAATTACTCTAACGAAAAAAATTGAGTCTTTGGCTAATTATCCAGTCTAGTGATTGTTAAAGTCATATGGTGATTGATGATTGGAATGCCGACTATTCACCATTTGAAACATATTTTACAAAGTTTTTGTAATAATTTTCTTTTTTCTGACAAACTTTTTCTTAAACATAAATCATTTATATCAGTGACGTTTATGGTACCACATCATCGCTTGACAATATACATTTAATCTCACCAATCTCATCAATTTAATGTCACCGATGGATCAATTCCATGTCTGCGTTGTACGATGTTATCTCTTTTGATCGTCTTTCTAGACTTGTCGGCACAGGGTTAAACACTGATACATTGAGAATTTCCCTGGATTACCAAAAGATTTGAGATGGAGAGTATTTTTTCATTTTATCTAAACTGAGTTAAACTTGAGTTTGTTGAAAAGAAACATCTTAGTGGCCTTTCACTTTTCACCATTAGTAAGATTACGTTTAAGAGATCCAATATTCACAAGAAAATACAAAATGATTATCCTGCTCAAGCTCTCGCGATATTCTAGTGACATTATCAGTATATATATATCAGTATATCAGTATATATATATGTTATAGGACGTCCCCTATAATTTCGCTTCCTGCAATGTGTATATAATGTCGAATTAATCTTATAATCACGTCAAAATAAAAATGATCAAAAGCTAATATCAAAATCCTATTAAATTAGCAAATAGTTACAACAATAATCATGACAAATGAAGCAAATGGTTGCAAAATAAACGCAAAAGCATGAAAGAATCGGCAAATAATCGGCAAATAACTCCAATTGAATTGCTCAGTTTGAAAAAGTAAGTAAGAAACCACATGTGATAGAATTGTTATCAAAATAATATTCTAGCAGCGATCCCACTCCGTCGATTCGCTCCAGCGTATCACAGCCGGTTTCAACAAAGATTGTGCTTAAACTACTTTAAATGGGTTTGTGTTTACAGTGTGATTTCTTGATGATTTTCAGTTCAACAGCACATTTAACTGTTAAAGGGACTGGACAAAAATTACAAAAAGGGGCAGGGCCGGTGTTTTTTAGTATTCGGTCGCCATTTTTCAAGCAAGCATATTTGAAGGGCCATGAAATTTCATGCATACCTTTTGGGCAGAGTCATCATTTTTTTGCGCAACTATCGCAACTGTAAAAAGGCAAGATGTGGCCAAAAGGTGCTTCGGCCAAAATAATCAAAACATAATACATTGAAATCTATTTGGCAAACTATAAACAATTTTCGCCCATATACATGGTAACAAGCTATATCTATAGATTTATATAAGTTTGATAATTCATGTAATGTGTTTTATTTAAAGATGAAGGTAAAAGTTTCATGCGTGTTCACGAAATTTGATTTTTGGATTCATCGAAAATGCTGATTCACTATATATGGGAGTCTATAAGGAAACTATAAATAATGTTTTTACAATACAAACTAGCAAAATCTATGTATTTATAGATGTTTGATCATTCATTTTAATGTACTCGATTAAACTTCGGTGATTCAAGTTCCACGTATGTGCAAGAAATTTGTTTTTGGAATTTAACGGAAATGTTGATTCATTGTACATGGGAGTCTATGAGGAAACTATGACTATTTTTTCCAAGAGAAAACTAGCTTTATCTGTGCATTTATAGGCGTTTCATAATTCACTTTGATGTATTTCATTAGACTTGGATGGTTACGATTGCATGTGTATGCAAGAAATTGATTTTGGAATTTCACTGAAATGTTGATTCACTATACATGGGAGTCTATGAGGAAATTGTAAATTTTTTTACCATACAAAACTAGCTAAATATGTGCTTTTATAAATGTTTGATAATTGATATGAATGTGCGTAATGAGAATAGGGAGTTTGAAACAGCATATGTGAGCAACAAATGTGATATTGGAATTTCACCCCAATATTGATTCAATTCTCATGGTAGTCTAGGGATAACCACCGTACGGGATGTTTCGCAGTACCAAAACTTTCTACATTGTGAATTAACATGTTTATGTCGTTAAAATTGATTTTAAGGCTGTAATAAGCTTTTTAACAGACAATAATAGTGCTTTCTGTACAATTACAAGCCAAACTACATATATATATATATATATATATATATATTATATATATATATATATATATATATATATATAGATAGATAGATAGATAGATAGATAGATATAGATATAGATATATATATATAGATATATAGATATATATATATAAATGACGTATACATTGAAGCCCCACTAGCTGTATCTTTTAGCATTATATTTATGATTTGCTTTAATGCTAAAATATGTTTGTTAGAACGTACTAATTTAGTTATGGGTATAAATGTATTATCAATTACCCGCTGAACTATATAAATGTTATTTGAACAAGATAAAGATTAAATTGCGATGAAATGTTTGCCCAAACATTAAATCGCAGCTCCGTGTGCAAAAGCAAAATCCGTGGATGTACTGTGCATATCTGCACTGAATTCTTCACATAAACTGCACAGAGTAGCCTAATGCAATGTAGAGGGGTAAATTTTTTCGACTGTGACATTGTATGTTGTTTCCTTTGTAATATTACAAATTTTTGAAAATGACGGAAAAATAAAATGACAGTTAAAATTTGAATTTACTCGTCAAATGTTTCATACAGGAATTGTTCCTAATGTAGTGAAAGCCCATATCCCTTTAGAGGGTAGTATACAGAGAAAACCAGGAGACAATGGGAAGATATTTTGAGATCAACAAATTCAAGACTTACAGCTAGTGGGGTTTAAAGCGGTTGTTCCTTTTGATTTTGAATAGCAAATTGTAGTTTACAAAATTATTTATCATGATTTGTGGTCTCTTTTTCATTAAAGTACTTAAAACCTCGCATAAAAGTGGTTATTTGTAGAGGTGAAAATGTATTCTTTGAAATTTCAAAGGACAAATGAGAAATTATACGCCAGTTAAGATATTATTGATACGGACTGTGACATGCAGGGGGAAGGGTCACTATTTTTTGCGCATAAAAATTGGGGAGGGTCCCTATTTTTCGCGCAGCATCACTTCGTAAAACAACGGCCCAACCACCCCCTGTAATTCCTGTCCAGTCCCTAAGTAAAATTAAAATCCTGATAACTTAGTCGACTACGATTACAGTTAAAAATAAACACTTTGCTGTCTTCTTTGAATCCTTGAACGCATAATCCCCAAGGAAAACATCTATATGGAAACACTTTCTTCCATCCGGAATCTGTGCACTCGTTTGGTATCTTTAAGTCGTCACACACATGCTTTACGGCGATTGTGCAAATTCAAATATATATTAACACAGTTGTTACACTACTGTATCAATGGTTTCAGATAGAAATATTGGTCATTGCTTTGGAATACGTAATTTACTTATTGACCTGTTGAATAATTAATTTACCTTGATTTTACATGTTTTTTTTCTTTTATTAGTATTTACACTTTGCTTTCTTCAGACGGACGCTAATATCCTTGAGGATGGTATATGATATGTGATGATGCCGAGGGTGTAAGAAAATACACAGTCTGAAAGGATTAAATATTTAAAGGAAGCCCACCACAACAAACACTTCCAGAAGACATATCAGAACACAGGAGTTAGTTAAGACAGTGGAACAGACAGGTCATGAAACTAAACAGTTGGCTCTGATGAGATACAGCCAAAGTGAAAGTTGAAATCACGGGTTTATATAGAAGGGATGGGGAAGAAGAGGAGTTTATGGCCGTGGGATGGAGTAAATTAGAAAATGACAAATATGTTGAAGCCTACCAGGGAGTTACCATCATCATGGGTTAGTGCTCTGACATGGCGGTTAAGCCATTCAGAACAAGTTAGAGTGAGAATATCACAGGGCAGGCGGCCTCGACGAAGACTGAGAATAAATAAATAAGAAGGGAGTAGAGGGTAACAGTCGCGCAAGCGACTTACTGACTACGCATGCGCATGTTCATAATATACTATGCGAGTAACAGGAAGTGTACCCGACTAAATTCATTGCCATCGCCATGTTTTTTGAGTGCTCATAAATAAACGAATACGAAACGTGCAAAGTATTATTTTATGACATGCCATTTCCAAATATATTTCTTTTATTAGCCAGTGACTATTATTATCCACCTTGTCACTGACTCAAAATATCGTTTCTAAAATGCCTAAAAAATTGAAAAAGAGAGAAAACTGTCGTGCATATGAACCGGACATACGCAAAGAATGCTAAGATTTAATTTTATAAAAGCGCCCTCTGTGTCAACAGCTAGATGCAAAAATTGCCAGTTTTTTAACGGAACGATACTTTTCAGCCTCGTATTGGAAGTTGAGCGGTACAGTTATTATTGCAATGATAATGATGGCACAAAACATTCCTTGTAAAACGCAACAGGTTGTTATCATGGTAAACATTGCCAATTTACGTCTATATTTTTACACATTAAACAGAAAATCTATACCTGCAGGGTCTGACATCGTGTACGTGCGTGGACTGTTGTCAGTTGAGGGTAAACTTGGCATAGACGTCGTACAAACGTATGTCGTGCTCGTAGTTAGGGGAACTTACGAGTTGAGGTACCAGTCTGGATAGTAATGCTTTCAGTAACTGAAGCTGACACACCAAGATGTAGATTTAACACAACCTTGTACTTTATTGCAAGATGGCGACCGTAACGTTCACTGTCAACGGCCTGATCCCAAGTCTTCTCTAGTCTAAGCTCTCTATAAAGTTAAATACATCTGAAGACTTACATAATTACAAAAGTTATCACGTGGTAATTTCCCGCCAGTCTTTGATTTTTTCTTAAGAATAAATAAGATCACACCATGGAATATCCCATTCTCGATTGTTCTCATTGAAATCTTAACAAATTATTAATTAAACTATCACACTATCTCTTATCTGCTTCTCGTACGATCTGAGTCAATGACCTTCAAACGTCTTGGCCATTTGAGGGACGCTTCGAAATAAATCTCTACAGGGAGGGGCGCCCCTTCCTCAAACGGGGTCCGTGGAGCGTATGAATCAGAGTCTTCTGAGTATGTTGTCTATGTATGTTTTCGGAAAGAGATGATTGGGATCAATATTTGGCTGCCGTGATGTTTGCGTATGGATCAAGTCCACATGAGACGACTGGTGTCAGTCCTTTCATGGCAATGTTCGGATATGAAGCGAGACTTCCATAGACGTAGACCCCAACAGTCAAGATCAAGAAATATAGATTTCCATTTGAAAGACATAGCGAAGAAAAGAAACTTAGCGGTTTGGTTAGCCAAGGAAAACATACAAAGAGCGCAAAATGTTATGAAGGAAAGACACGGCAGGAAATTGGGCAAGACTGTCAAGTTTAAAGTAGGCGCTACAGTCTATTTACACACTTCAGCAGTGGCAGTCGGAAAAAGTCCAAAGTTCGCCCATCCCTATCGAGGCCCTTACACAATTAGCGCGCAAGTCTCCCCAGTAAACTACCGTTTACAACCAATAGGAAATGTAAAGCCGTACAAAAATGTTGTTCACGTTAGTCGATTGAAACACGCCCATTTGAGACCATGCAGACTGTTAGATTCGCCATCGAGTCAGTACAGCGCTGATGATAGTGAGACAAACGACGACGTACACAACACTGACAACAGGCCACACCCAGCAACAGTAGATTACCACTTAGGGGAGAACCATTTGATTTCTGGGGGGGGTATGGAGGATTTTGAGAAAAAAAAATTTGTCACCAGGTGAGAGAGAAGAAAAAAAAATTGATCCTGTCATGGCCTGAGAAAAAAAAATTGTCATAACAGACAGAAGAGAAAAAAAATTGTCACAATGCACCAGAAATAAGCAAAATTTGGAAACCTTATTCTCATGTATTCTTTGCCGGCGCGCCGCCATAGGCGGCGCAAATGTTTTACCACAAGCAATTCTTATGTTTCTTTTCCCAGCACTTATGATATAAGCATGCACTACATGGGTCTACTTTACACCTCAGTACACTCAATGTTTTCCTTCCATTTTCTGACCTAAGAAATCATATTTCAGGATTCCTGTTGCCATATCTCAATAGCATAGGCACTATCTAAAGGGGACTATTTGACTTCTGTGAATGTGAAAATTTAAAACACAAGACAGGAGTCAATAAACTAGTGTTAAAACCAATATTATTTTCTCAATATGAATTTGTTAGAAAGATGTACCTTGACAATGAAAAATTGAGGAACAACAATTATGATGAAATACAATGTGTGAGCCTTGTTTTCTGACCACAAACACCGGATCGCAAACATACCATATTCAGGCTTTTCATTAGAAGCTGGCAGCTGGAGAAATGACACAAGAAGGTCACAGATTTTCCGTTCCTGTATATTCATTTGTCTTCAGTCTCTGGCAAACAGAACTGTTTTTCACAAATTGTATTGTCATTGTTTGGTTGTTGAATATTGTGACTCAAAAACTGATCATGCAAAAAATGTAAAAAATATCAGTGTTCAATGTCATTTTCAAACAGTTTTACCGAGTGCAAAATAAACTGAAACTCCTCTCAGATTGCACCATTAAACACATCAATTTCTCAAAATTTCCAATACGAGAGGGGGAACCCCCCTCTCGTGCTCTCCCCCCTTGGGGTATTCTAATAGTTTCACTTAGTAAACAAATTAAAAAAACTCTCAGATTGCACCAGACTGCACCATTGCACACATCAATATCTTAAAAAATTCCATGTAAGATAGGGGAAAGCCCCTGTGACACTTCCCCCTAAGCCTCTCTCATGTTCTCCCCCTGTACTTTCAAATTCTGCCCGTCAGATATCTTAGTGAAAACCCTGTCATAATATCCATCCAAATTAAACAATATACTATATGGTTAGATACTGCGTGATCTTTTATATTTTTATTTTATTGTGACTTTGAATTTCATTTTGATGTTTCACCTTTTTTGAACCATCATGAGATAACTGATGATAGTCTAGCAGGGTACATCAAGATTTGAAAGGTCTTTACTGTTGCTGTAATTACATGTATTGGTATTTAACTTTTCTAAGTGGGGAATGGTCAAAATTTCAGAGTTAGAGAGGGAGGTTACTTAAATTCATCATGGTTGGTGAAGGGGGGAGGGTCACTCGAAATTTCGGAGTTTCAGGCCGTCAATAATGACGGCTCCCTTATATACAACACATTACAAACTTGATGACCAATAAAAAAAAATTGCACTGCTACTCCATTTGGAAAAAAAAATTGATGCAGGTCTGACAGTAGAAAAAAAAATTGCTGTCACTCTGACAAGAAAAAAAATTTGCTCCCATACCCTCTTCCTCCATACCCCCCCCAGAAATCAAATGGTTCTCCCTTAGAGTCAGATACTGAGATATACTTTAGTGCCAGTGAAACACCCCTCGAGTCATCAGATAATAATCAACGAAACAAACAACGTCGCCGCGAAATTCGTTAGCGCGCCGAAGAACGACACAAACTGACGATGATTGTGATGATAATGATAAGAATAATTACTTTGGTTTAGAGAAAATTGAAAAATGTCGATATCGAAATGAAAAGCGCGAATATTTGATAAAATGGCATGGATACGACGCGAAACATAACACATGGGAACCGGAGGAGAATCTGAATGACGGAGCTTTGGAAAGTTTGAAGTCAAATCCATCCCCACTATAGGTAAACCCACCCATAAGGTCCAACAGCAACGCCAATAAGTATGCATGACTTTTTTGTTTTTGGTGAATTTTCTTGTATTTTGGAAACCACTCTTTAATTAGGATAATACTCTAAACTAGTATGCAAACGAGGCTTCTTTCTTTTTGAAGTGTTGTTTTGTTTTGTTTTTTTTTTTTGATGAAGTGTTGAAGTTATGTTGTTGTTGAAGAGGTAAGAGTATAGGAGTTTTGGATGTTTTGTTGTTATCTCCCCGCATTTGGCTGGGAATGCCAGTGCTAGTGATCCGTAAGTGATACAATGGTCCTTAGATTTGACCGAATGGCCTGAGGAATTGAGTTTTGGAGATGAGGCGATGTTGAGGTTTATCGCGTTTATTTTTGGAGTTTTTGAAGATGTTGACGATGTTTTGTGTTGATGTTTTGCTTTTTGTTGTTTTATGTTTTATGAAGATTTTTGGAGATAGAAAGAGCCCCGAATATTGGCACAGGAGTTGTTATTTGCTGCAGTCTAGTGATGCCTGACGGTCGTTACTATGGTTACACTGAACCTTTGACCGTGATATCAGAATACACCAAGCAAAATTACGTCATCCTTCTCAATGTCCACCACCTTCCAGCTAACCCACCCTTTCACACAAATTAAAAGAAAATTTTCATTGATATTTGACAGAATTTTCGAATATTTTCGTCGATTTTCTGTATTTTTAGCTGGAAGGGGTGGACATTGAGAAGGATGACGTAATTTTGCTTGGTGTATTCTGATATCACGGTCAAAGGTTCAGTGTAACCATAGTTACGACCTTTGGCATCACTAGACTGCAGCAAATAGCAACTCCTGTGCCAATATTCGGGGCTCTTTCTATCTCCAAAAATCTTCATTAAACATAAAACAACAAAAAGCAAAACATCAGCACAAAACATCATCAACAACTTCAAAAACTCTAAAAATAAACGCGATAAACCTCAACATCGCCTCATCTCCAAAACTCAATTCCTCAGACCATTTGGTCAAATCTAAGGACCATTGTATCACTTACGGATCACTAGCACTGGCATTTCTAGCCACTGAGGAGAGATACACAACAAAACATCCAAAACTCCTTACACGTATCTCTTCAACAACAACATAACTTCAACACTTCATCAAAAAAAAACAACAACAAAACAACACTTCGAAAAGAAAGACGCCTCGATTGCATACAAGTCCAGAGTATTATCCTAATAAAAGAATGGTTTCAAAAGCACCAGAAAATACAGTCAACAAAACTGAAAAGTCATGCATCTTCTACGTTAGGGACCGTTCGCACTTTATGGGTGGAAGTATTCCGAAATTCTGCTTCTTATCATTGTCAGTTCATTCGTCACCTAATAGTCCCTGTATTACAAAGCCGACTGGAAGGTGAACCACAAGCATCGCTGACGTTGGCTGGTTTTAGTTGTTCTAGACTCACTCACATTTCAAACTTCTCAAGCCATTTCTGTAGACAACCACTCTCTCGTCCGGTGTATCTTCGAGGCATGACATTAGCACCAACATTAATAATGTCACATTGCCTACCTCGGACGTCCATGTCTGCAAGCCGCCTTCGTCTCTCCGGTCATAGTTCACCTCCATCCCCTGGGGTGCATCTTCGATCAACCGCTACACATCACCATACAGTCGCTCGTGCTGCTGGTTCAGTGGTCCTTCAGCCGGGTCTGCCATCTCTCGTACACGCCCCTCGTTGACTCTACCACCAGATCTCACAATCCTACAGCCGTGCTGCTTCAGTATACTCCGGATGCTCACCAATTTGTCACCCTCGTAGTTATGGGAACTTACGAGTTGAGGTACCAGTCTAGATCGTAAATTAAATGCTTTCAGTAACTGAAGCTGACACGCCAAGATGTAGATTTAACACAACCTTGTACTTTATTGCAAGATGGCGACCGTAACGTTCACTGTCAACGGTCTGATCCCCAGTCTTCTCTAGTCTAAGCTCTCAAAAAAGTTAAATACATCTCAAGACTTACATAATTACAAAAGTTATCACGTGGTAATTTTCCCGCCAGTCTTTGATTGTTTCTTAAGATTAAATAAGATCACACCATGGAATATCCCATTCTCGATTGTTCTCATTGAAATCTTAACCAATAATTAAACTATCACACTATCTCTTATCTGCTTCTCGTACGATCTGAGTCAATAACCTTCACACGCCTTGGCCACGTGAGGGACGCTTCGAGATAAACCTCTACAGGGAGGGGCGTTACAGTATACAGCAAGTAACAATTAATTCTATTTTATTCTTTACTTTTACGTATCATGAATCATTACAAATAAAAGTTCTAATCTTGACTCTGATGCAGCACCTAGGGCTGAGCGCTATATGATATTATCCTGCAGTATGTGGAAATGCACACTCTGAAGACGTTAAACGGGGCTGACAGCTCGGGGTGGACAATAAGCTGCCTTCAACTTGGACGACAAGCCTAATGGGAGAGAAGCATTTGGACAAAGTATTATCGTCGAAAGTTATGGCTTATGGATGATTTTTAACCCCCTCTGGCGCCTCTTGTCATGTGAAAACCACGTTATTGTCAGCTAATCAGAATACAAATAAGCAAATTTCAGCATGATTTGTGAAAAAAAAATACTGATGTCAATCCATCCAAGGCATCACAATACGAAGTTTCAAAGCAATTGTTCAAGCTGTTTAAGAAAATAATGGTTTTTATGAAAAATACTAATATACATCACTTTTCACAATATGAATTAATCTGACTTAGGTCACCCTTAGCAACTTGCATACCAAACGTCAAAGCAATGGAACCAGCGGTATCTGTAGAGGAAGATGAATGTTGACAGACGACAGACGACGACGGGCTACCCATGTATCTGATAAGTTCCGTATCATTGACAGCGGAGCTAAAATGTATCAACAGCACAATTCATCAAATTTGGTGCTACCATTTTAGAGATAAAATCAAGGTTTCGAAATTACTCAAACTACATACGATTCATACATACAAATTTATCTAACAGCATGAAACTGTCCAGTCCTTGACACAGCGATGACATTGAAGCTGATGGCAGCAGTCGACAAGACTGCTGGTAACGCGAAAGTACTTCGGTCGCTTTGCAGACCTGTACGGATACGTACATTACAAGCTGGCCAGGATTCATGGCTGCTTATTCACACGTAGAACGGTTGACACAGTAGCTGGAGAATGGTCATGTTTATGATGATATTGCTAGCTGTTTGTCTTGATGACAGTGCATACTTCATAACAACGACCTTGAATCTGATTGATGTAGTTTTATGATGACCAGATGAAGCAGTTGCAATATGTAGATTACTTGACCTGTCAGCAATTACCCTTTACCTAAACTGTCACACTATCTGTATACAATGTACAACATGACAATGAACATAAACAACAAACACACTGATCACCTACAACATAATGCATCTCATGACACCGACGGTGAGACCAATTTTGAACTTGTTAGGTTTCTAGGAGGCCATAGGGACTTAAGGAAAAACTTCGTCATTAAGTCTTGTTTTGTCAACCCTAAATTTATGTACTTTTAAAGTTATCAACTTTTATACGATGATTGTTGTTAGTATCTGCATCGAATGCAACAAACCTTTACACTTTCAGTGCTTATTTGAAACATACGTTGGAACTGCTATACACGCCACTCTTGCTGCACTGCATACGTATACCGTTCGCAACCTTGTTAATCAAACTTTTCGGCACTAGCCTAGGCACAACGATATTTTATCTTCTTATCATTTTTCGTCTAGCAGGCGGCCAAACGTCAGTCACGGAAACACATGCTGTAAAAGAGCGATCACAGTATTGGATGGTCAACAACCTCCGGTGTTGTACACGTTTTGTTGGCAGATTGGCCACATGCATCTATATCCCTCTGATATACTGTATTTAGTACTCATCTTCATTAATGAAAGAGGAATGTGACTGCAGCAGATTGCAAGCTTCCGTCTGTGAATTCTAGCTATTAAATTGTAAACTTTCATTGGGAAAAATACATCCCCTATTTGTGAATGATTATGAGGAAACAGGGTGTCTGGAATTCAGTAATATTGTCTTTGTTGTGTAGGTGCAAATCCTTTGAATAGAAACCTTGCATGGATTTCCTCTCTCTCTCTCTCTCTCTCTCTCTCTCGTATGGATGCGCGCACTCAATCACTGACAATAATGGGTGCTTTTAGTTAGTCCCCATCGCCTGTGGCAAGGTAGCTATGAAATCGTGTTAAATACAATAATTGCAGTTATCATTTCCACAAAGACTTGTGTGCAGTGACGACAAGATGCCAAATGTATTTCAAGTAATATTCACCACTTGTAATTTCCATTGGTATGAAAAAAAGAAACGGAGCCTCGCCTTGACAACTTTGAGGTTGAATGTTCGGTGAAGCTGTATATACAAAATCTCGATTTTCTGCCGTTTCAGAGCGTGGGAAAAAACGCTTAAAATCTTTTAACGCAACAATTATTACAGTGGAAATGCAATTACCCGGAAGTACCATTTACGCTCTTCAGCTTTGTGGCTTTCATGATTGAGAAAAAAAGGCGTTTTGTAACTTTAACCTTTTCCCACATTAGGTCGTCTTAATATTACCTGAATTATTGCTGCACTAAATCAAGAACCAGTGTTAGTGCGTCCTATTACGCCCAAGTTATGTCACAATTAACCCTTTCACCACCATGGTTTGTCCCAAATCCATTGTTTTCTATGGTAAAGTTGGACCTGTATACAGGGAACTGGGGGTGAAAGGGTTAAGCCTCATGAAGATATGCTCAAAGTGACATGAAGGCTTGATGACAGCTCGGAAGGTCAATCAGGCTAAAACAAGCAGGTAGTGGGAACATCTGAATTCGGTAAAGTGCAAAGGGCGTCATGATTTTTCACAGGGAGCAATGACTTTATGTCACTTGATTTTCAAAATATCAACCAATACAAAAAATAGACTTGTAACTGGCATAGTAATCTCATAGCAAAGAGGCAAGCACAAAGGGACAAAAGAAAATCGTACAATCGCGTCACTGTTTCTATATATGTTGATGGCAATCCAGAAACGGATTTTTTTCTCGACCGTACTCTTTAAAATAATTTATTCACTTTCGAACAATCTTTACAACAATGTAGCTCTGTGGGCTTTATGATTCTTCAGAGAGCGCTTTTGTTGCGCCTACTCGGAAATAGAAGAGCGAAATGGAATCTGTAAAACCGTACACTTTGACCTCTCACTATATAAGAGGCAGCGATAAACTCGCTCCTTTATTCCCGACTTTTATATTTGCATATATGTAAATGAACCTGTGGTATAACTGAAAAGGACTACTGAATGATAAGATCAATCAATTTAGAAACCTCACACCTTTGTTTTATATCCGAGAAAAATGCAATGTGATATGCATGGAAAAAACTTCTCAGAATAAAGTGTTCACTGTCTTTATGTTTGTATTGCAACATTGTTAGGATAAGCATAGAGAGAGTATAGTCAGTTTATATAATTGTTCATAAAGACAGGATCTGCTGTGTCTAGATTAGAGTTAACATGTAGCTGTTTTTATAAAGAGCGTACATGTATGACTCGAGAATGGCACTTAGTTTTTATTATCGTCCATTGAGTAGATGGAAAATATGTGGAATGTTTTCACGTTAAAGAGTGAATACTTTCAGAATGGACTAGAGAAATTCACTTAAATGATTTCTCAAAACAAATCCTTGATATAGTGGCTTAGACGAAACACAGTCATGCGCCCTCTGCGAAGCGATGATGTCAAAGACCTGTTTAGTCTGTCCCCTGCTCCATTTCTACCGCTGGCTGCGCTGCTCACGAAAATAGGGTCAGGTATGGGATATCGTAAGTAATATGAGCACAGTGATTGCATTGAATTTATTTTCAACTTGGAGCCACCTTCCTTTGCCCATGGAGTAATTTTACCTCCATGGTTTCCCGAACCTAGCATCTTAAGTCGACATTGAATGACAAATGAAAAATCACTTCACTACCGTGCATACGAAAGAAGGGATAGTCTGTCGCGTCTGAGACCATATTAAAGCTTAATCGTCATTTCACTACTAAATGCCATAGAAGTACAGAGTCGGAAACTTAACGTGAAGCCGTGCAAATAACTTCAACGTTCGATGTTTCGTCGTATAATTTCCAAGCTGGCCACTATACAGATGTACTGATCCCGTGATCTTGTAAGACGACTGTGTCCATTTATATGCAGTCAAGATTATGACTATAATGGCGGCTCAAACCTGGACGAACCTGACCCTTTTTTGTGAGCAGCGCAGCCAGCGGTAGAAATGGGGCAGGGGCCAGACTAAAGACCTGTTGAGGGCGTATGATACAACGGTGATATTCAAAACCTACTCTGCTAAGAAAAATTTTCTGCACTAATCTACTTTGATGTCTGTCTTTTTGAAATGTCGAATACAGTATCACTGCCTTAATTCAAGAGTAAGTCTAACATCAAGGAAGATCGGTATTCATTCGTTCGAAGTTATTTACCGTTTGAAGTCGGTATGATTTAGATATCGCTTGGCGTAAACAAACACCGTCCTCGTCTGTCTGATTATGTTAATTTACGTTTTTCTATGCACCAGCATTAATTATTATGTTCTTACAGCATTGGTCATGACATGCCTATAATATGACAGTTTGTCAAATAACTCGACATAGAAGCTTTGATTCATTTTTTAAACAACAATATGCACAACAATATTTACAGGTGTTGTTCAAACGGCACTTTAAATTTGTATTTGAAGTGACAACAAGGAACTTAGTGATACAAAGAATAATGAAAGTTGTAAAAGGTAATGGTTCATGTACCATGTTCTTTTAACTCAGATCGTTCTTTAATGATATAGGCCTATCTTGTTATATATGCGACCAGAACAGATTTACAGAAAGTAAATATACCTTATTTTCTTTAGCCTCTAGTTATTAGGGCGCTTTGTTAATGGACGAATTCTATAATCACACTTCTTGACGTCAATCCTGCAACAGCTGCATTTCCAGGAACATCTGAACGACAAACAAACCTAAAGTGCACTTAAAATACCTATGTACAATGGTTTAACGATTACATCTGGCATTGATTGCATGTCGTTTGCATGTAATTGCAAGAAAAACTCATCGTCTTCAGGCGATTACGTCAACACTTCTTTCTTCGTTAAAGCAACGCCTATACTAATCCGATGGTACTCATACTATCAGCAGCGGTGTCTTCAACTTGATATGACATTTCAGAGAAGAGAGGAGATACTATTTTCACTGTGGTACTTCAGAATCAAAGCAAACAGCAAGAATCAGTTCTTAACTCCACTTTTGTCATCCTCAAAGCCCACAAGACATACTGTGTGCATAGAGTAAAAAACATTTATTGAGCAAAATGGAGACCCACACTTTGTATAACATAACCAGAGGTCTTTCGAGGATGATTTCCATGGGTATTCCCTCACGGGCAAGAATTAATTATCTAAATAATAGTTCAATCTAAATAATGGTTTACTATTATTCGGTAACTTAACCTCGGAATAGCCAACAGATAATGGATTATTCCGCAAAGTTTGCTTTTCAGTTGAATGTTAATAAAAACACCGTTGGCGAGGCAAAATGCAAATTACCTTCTGGAAATGAATAAGGTTGATGTGTTACCGTCGGAAAATACGGAGGTACACATGAAAGGTGAATATTGTTTGTCCATGTTTCTAGGAAACTGCGTGCCTCGGTTAGATTTTACATCATAATTGTTTTTTGAATTACAATGACCCGGGAGAATTACGTGATATGTTCGGAGAAGATTTAGACGAATACAAAGAGTAGCGATAAAATAGTCTTAAGGCGATGCCTTCATCGCAATGCAGAATGCCTTGGTATGAGAAATACTTCATATACGATGAAGGGCAAAGCATTTAACTGGATTATTTACATTGTTAACAGCACAGCTAATACTTGTACCATTTTAAATGTTACTACAAATTATGAAAAAATGTAGATTTCTTTCATTTTCCATTGCCATTAGCTATACATAAAATTCACCATATGTTCACTGTGTAGTTTGCCTGGCAGACAAAAGTTCGAGAAAACGATTTAGCGCCCCCAATAATCGAATTTGAGATTGTTTCGACAAGTCTGTCTATTGAGGTTTCTTTAACATGTCAGTGGCCTATCCATTAACAGTCAACAGGCTCTCTGTTTCTCCATCTGTTTGTCAATATCCCTTTACATGTGTGTTCCAGCTCTGCCTCTCTCTCTCTCTCTCTCTCTCTCTCTCTCTCTCTCTCTCTCTCTCTCTCTCTCTCTCTCTCTCTCTCTCTCTCTGGTCGATCTGTTTGGTATTCTGGGGTCACGATTAAAGTTTAGTACAAGGCAAACAAAGTGCTTAACATTTACCGATGTTTAACATCCAAATGTCCGCCGTCCCTGTGATATCTCTGTGGGTTTAAAATTAAATTTTCACTTTTCGAGAAACGAAGACGACGAAAATATTGTTTACTACTAAAGCTTTAAAACGAGCGGCCCCAAAAAGACAAAAAAAACCTGATAGACCAGGAAAAACATTTTGAACAAAACTGAAAGTCTGAGTCCCGAGGTTCATTTTACCTTTACAGTCTTAGTACATGGATAACAGTAAAAGAATCCTTATATGAATAAAATATACAAAAGTAACAACACAAAGCGTAGCTATACAGGAGTAAGTGAACGTAGTGGTGAGCAAATATTATGCAGCGAATGTAAACTTTGAACTTGTTAAATTACTAAAAGGAAATTTCCTAGAAAAGACCGTACAATGTCATTTAAAATATTAACACGTGTATTGGTGGAAATTTAAACACACTAAGGCGACAATTTATAGGCTGTAGGTCAAGTCTGTCAGCACGATGCTTTTGACAGATACCTTTACACGCTATCTATACTCATTGGTTCGTACGAAATTATCTCTCTGATGTGCTCTAGAACCTTAAGAAGTTTTAGAGTTCATCCAAACGATTTTACAGCAGCTTGCAGCGATGTACCAATTCGTATATTTTAATCCATTTTTGACACTCCTCGCCATAACGAGATCGAATGTTCTTGAGTACCATATAGAAAAGAGAAAGAAAGGGTTTACCACCTCGACGTTAAACGGAAAGTTCTTAAGGTAGCAACAGTTAACTTTTCACCTTGAATGTTTATTGCATTAACGGTAAGTGAAGCTGCAATAATAACAACGAAAAAGCAGCAAATATTGTAAATGTTGTTACATTCGTTAAACATGTTTCAGTATAGTAAATAGACTGTTAAATATTGACAAGCCCCATACAAGGACACTTTTCTTCATTTGGCCGTGATTAAAAACATATTAACATCTTCTCGTGATCAAAAAACGGGTTTGAATTATTATGAAATTATAGAAAGTGTGTGAGCTTAGTCTCTGATAAATACGTGGTTCAAGAATCATAACAATGAATATTTAGTCGCGTTCTTCAAACGCTGTGATCAATTCTGTGAAACAAGGTACCCTTAATAGCAATAAAGTATAGACAATTAAATACCATTACGTAAAAACAACCATATCAGTTTAGTATCGTGATAAATTTCCAGAAATTATTCCCACGAGGTATGTGTACATAATAAGAGTATCGTTGACAATGTTTACTTAATAAATCTGGCACTTCAATACAGTCAAAAGAGAATCGAACGCAACGATAAATTTAGAACACTTTTGATGGATATATGTCATTACCTTTACCCTTCTGTATATCTTTAAAGGTTTTTATATTTTTGAACGACTGCACACGAACGATGATTTTAGATGCAGCGATTTGATAAATCAACAGTTCTTTGGTGTACTGGCACGTTTTTGAAGCCTTGTCGCTAACATCGAGACTGTACCTGTTCTTGAAAAATAAGTCTCCGTAGGACGGATGGAGAAGGAACGCACAGTGTAACAGCAGCAAATCACTTGTTTGTAGGCTTGGCGGAAATCTTTGTTTTGGGCGTACAGCATGGGATTGATAGCCGAATTAGCAAAGCCTATGGATACTGTTATCGCCAGCGAGCGCTTGAAGTTAATGATACAGTTGGTGCAGGCCCCGGCTACTGTAAGTGTTGTGAAGAACGGGGCCCACATCACAAAGAAGGCCGCGATCACAAGTCCAACTGCCTTGACTGCTTTCATTTCGGTCTTGCCCACTCGTCGTACCCCGCCTTGAACACTCACTTGTGTTCGGTCCTGTGAGCCGTCCCGCGTTGGGTTGAACTTACCAGTTCTTCTAAATTTCGGCTCCTCTTCTGGTGTCCCCGACGCACTTCCACTAAGTGACCGATGCATCTCGGTTTCAACGGTTCCCTTTTCCTCGCAATCTTTGCGTTCTACGCCGCTCCCATATCGACATCCTCAATGACAAGGGTTTCCTGGCCATCTGGCATATCCTTTGAAGCAGGGAGCTGGCAGCTCTGATGATCCTCACGAGGATTTAGGGACTCTATTTTCCTCAGCTGATTCCTGATGGCTCGTAGAATGTTAAATCCACAGTAAATGATTACTATCCCAGGGATGAGGATATAAAACGCAGCGGTTGAGAGTACGAATGTCGGCTTGATGGGATAGCATAACGGCGGGTAAACGTTTGCCCAGGCCCTGGACTCTCCCATTTCGTTCCAACGAGTCATCGTTCCGAGACTGGCGTACAGAAACGTACAAATCCACGTCGTAACCACGATGATTCTTGCTCGCCGTGTGGTGACAAGCTGGTGGTATCGCAGCGGATGTATCAAAAATATGTATTTATCTAGGGTCACAAGTAACACTCCATATGCCGAAGTCGCAGACAGACCGACGTGGAATGTAATGTTGAGGCTGCAAAGAAATTCACCGAAAGTCCATCCTCCCGCGATATGAGCCGCCGCCATCAAAGGTAATGGCACAAGACCACAAAACAGATCAGCAACTGCTAAGTTCACGATGAAGATGTTTGACACTCTGTCTCTCAGCTTTCTGGTTGACAGGTATGAAGCGATCACGACGATATTTTCCAGGACGATGGTGCACGTTATTGTTATTTCAAACAACACCAGGCCGACGTAGCTTCCGATCGAAGACTCGCCAATTTTGGTGTCGTTTGATATACTGGATGCCATCAGTGTAAATGAGCTCACTTCGTTCGTGTCTCTTAAAGAACAATTCTTCTAGTGTCTTAAATTTGATGAAGTTAATTAGGCTGGTACACCGTACTCTCTGCTACATTCATACAATCTGCCGCTGTCGATTATTTCGCCACTCAGTGAAGGAAGCAATGATACCTGTTTGCAAGACTCCATCTGCAATTTCTCCTTCGCAGTAACGGGAGCACACAACCTTCCTTGAGAGGGTTTTTCCCCTTTTCTGACTTAAGATCGCAATCACTCGAAGACACCAACAGACCTACAAAATATCGCAGGATAAGCTTATGTCATTGTTCATTACATGTGTAGTCATCCTCCGACTGAGCCACTGTGTCGGTTATTTCGACTCCTTCACGTATTTAACCAGGATCGCCCCAACATCTACGTTGCTGTCAACGTCTACGAATGGAACGTACCTGCATTCGTTTTGCATAGAAATTGGGAGTGACTACTATGTTCGGGTAGGGTCGAAGATCATTCAGTAGCTGTACAGCGTAGTTGGAATTCTAAGAAACCATAAAATATGTTATCGGTGTATTTTCTCTTTATAAACGCTAATTTTGTTGCATGTGATGATGAAGATAGCCTGTAACCGGTGGATTACAATGTTCTTACTGGGGGTGGTCCTATCGACGCGTTTACGAATGTCTAAACCAAACAATAATACCAACAGTGTATGCTTATCGATTGAGAAAAACAAGATATCATTACGGAGTAATGCATCACCATGACAGCCAACGAATGTTCTTATTATTTTTCACCGGAAAATAAATCAGGTTGAGGCAACAGTGTTGAATAGCATTGTAGAGTTGGATTACCGTACATTTTTAAAGCCATGTTACCGAGGAGTATTGTATTTCAGTGGGGCATATGCCTACATACAACCGCGTAGAGTGATTGCGTCATCTACGGTACCAAAATATTTTCGGAGTCAATCGATCGACTTAAGTTTCGGAGTAACATGACCCTATCGAACTCGATTTGATACGCGCTGAAAGCATACATATTAATTTTATGGACCAAAATAAAATGAAACACAACCTTACAAATATACAGTATAATATTAGTCCCTTATTCATGATCATGCTGAATGAGATGCGGAAAAGCAGGAATTACATCTCATTGAAACGTCAATTAAATAGCATGACTCTATGTCGTGTTCCGCCCTTGTTAAATATGATTTATTATATTCTGTTTTCTATTGTTTGCTCGCATACACAAAGCAACGAGCCACGACTTCGATCGTAGGGCTAATATATTGCTACATGAAAAGTGTATGGAATTGACAAATTGCAGAGAAGATAGCATGATATCAGCCAAAAGCCAATCCACAGTACAATCCTGCGACAGTCTACAGTGATGTAGATACAGCTCCTATGGGGGAACTTGTGGCTTTCTCCAACGACATACAGCAAAGACTAGTGGTGCGCTTTAAAGAGGAAATCCATTGTATTTACTAGTGAAAACATGATTTTTTCTCAGAGTTCTATGACTGTATTGACTATGTTGACATTGATTTCTTTTCATCCCGGCATCCCAATATCTTTATAAAAGAAGAGATGCAGTTTGTGGTCGTGTGTCATTGTTTAATCATGTCAGGTTTTGGAAAAATAAGATATTTGAAAATGTCGAAAAATCCTCAGCTCTTTAAAGTCTCAATTGCAGCGGGTGTGCAATAAACCGATCTCAATATATCCTCCGTTATCCAAGAGTTGTCTTTGACTAGGACCCATTAAAGACTGAGAAAGTGTATAACACTGTCATAAGTGTCCAAAGTGGCATGTAAATTCGAAAGTTTTAACATCATTTTAGATTTCCCGCAAATTTCAAAAACTAATCATCAGACAGAAGATTACAACAACAAAATGTAGACTATGTGTTGTGCATTCAAGTAAATGGCATCATGCTTGTTTCTGGTGTGATCATGAAGTGTATGTGCAGGAAATACTGCGTATTTTGCACTTTTCCGTTGGGGTGCCAATTTATCGGTGCTGTACTCATTTATTATTAAGCCTGTTAAAACGTGTAGGCATGATCCAAATCAGCCAGCAGTGATATTTCCATTCACGTCCTTCAGTTTGCACATTTACACGAAGCAACTTTGGTTAGAAAATAAAATCATGAAAATAATGCATGAAGTTCTCAGCTATTGGGGCTTTAAGTGTCATCTGCATCTCATGATTAAATCAGAAGTTCATGTTTCCCTCTTTAGTGTAGAATGCGCCTCGGGGAGAGATAGTCGGACTCTCAAATTTCTGCAATTCTTTTCTGATCTACAACTTATGCGAGCTCATTTTAAAGCGTTTGGAGAAAGAAAAACGTTCACCGACTTAGTTTCTCGAAAATCAAAAAATTAACTTTTCCCCGTACTGTTAACTCAGGAATGGCGGCCATTTCGAATATCTAATCTCGCAAAATATCGGTAATTTGTTTCGCTAGTTCCAAACTTTGCATGGTGACCCCGGATTTTTATTATTGATTTAGTAATAGAATGGTTGAAAGTTTCATTCAGGAAAGTTTGAGCAAAAGTTTAAGTCTTTAACTTTTGAGTCGCATACTACCTTAAGAAGGTAAGCTTATGCGAGTTTCATCCTAATCCTCTTACAAGACCCCTTCCCAGTTTCACCACCGTTACTTTGTGGAACCTGTTCTACCATCATCATCTCACTATTTTATTATCAGCGGTGTAATGTGCATTATATTACCATGGCCAGCCTGTCGCATTTTGATTGGTCGAGCTGAACAACGTGACTGACCACAAACATAGAAATAAAGGGCGACGCGCTGCAATTCTTTTCTGATCTACAACTTTTTTTTTATTTATGGGCGCGGGCGACAGGCAAGCCAAAAATTAACGGGCGAGGCTTGCCGAGCCCGTTAATTTGGCTTTCCTCGAGCCCGCGCCCATAAATAAACTTTAATGGTCAGGGCGGAATCTGTTATTTCCATTATATTATAGAAATAACGGGCGACGCGCTGACCATTAATGTTTCTTTATGGGCAAGGGCGAGAGGAAAGCCAAAAATTAACGGGCGAGGCTTGCCGAGCCCGTTAATTTGGCTTTCCTCGAGCCCGCGCCCATAAATAAACTTTAATGGTCAGAGCGGAGTCTGTTATTTCCATTATATTATCAACGAACCGGAGAAAACCATCAAAATTTGCGAAAATTTCGGAGCGAACGACAACTGGGCCCAGGATCTGAGCAATACGCGACGCACTGTCACGCGCGCTGTAAAATATGTAAACAGACCATTACTGTGTATCATATTACTATGCCCATTAAGGTGAAGCACTACGAATTACGTCAAAATTAGGTTGTGGTGTCATTTTCTTAAAACTTTGCACAAATATTCTTTGAAGTTGTGCAAATGCAAAAATGAAATAAAAAATGGGGGTCACCACGCTCGTTTCCATGGAAACGGACGTTAAAATGGCGTCGTTAGAAATAAATAAAAATGACATAATTCACTTAAACTAAAGAAAGCAATTATAAAACGCTTAGCAAATGAGTTAATTTTAATAAATACCAAGGATTAAGATCCTATCTATCGAATGTATTGTTTTCATGTTTGTAAAGAAATTTTAACATAAGTATCGATTACAAAATGATGATATCGAAATTATATCACTACATTATTTTCGAACTTTCTTCCTATCGCTTTGAATGGTGTCATTTTGACCAAACTTGGCGAATAAAATCCTGACATAATACCATTTAGTTTACACTTTTAATAAAAGGGTGTCACCACGCTACTTTTTACAATATCTCCAGGTGAATGGGTAATATGCGCCATGTAAATGGGAGAGAAATGTTAATTTTGTGCTCATATTGAATAAAAACCAGCTTCCTAGGGGGTCAAAATATGACAAGGTTAAAGGTCACATGTATTTCTAAGAGACTGGGTCAAAAAATTAGGTAAAAGCGCAATTTCAACAATGACAGGTGATGTTAAATACATGCGCTACAAAATAACCCGTTTGCGGCAGGCTGGAGTTAAATCTGCGCAGAAACGTTCTAAAGCGTGTGCGCGTCCGAATTCGTCGCCCTTTACCTTAAATTGGAGATAATTTACCCTTAGAAATACGGCAGTCTTCCAGTCTGGACAATTTCAAGAAGAACATCAAGACCCATCTCTTCGGAAGAGCCTACTGACACCGTGCCATAACTTTGTACAGCACCATTGAACACTACTTTGTAGTGGATACTGGCGCTCTATAAATTCTTATGATAGATTGATTGATGCCCAGCCTGTCGCATTTTGATTGGTCGAGCTGAACCACGTGACTGACCACAAATACACAGTAATGGTCTGTTTACATGCCCGTGAATATGAATAATAAGATTAACAACTCAAAGTATCGTAACTTTACAGCTCAAACGTAAATCATAATCAATAGCAAAATAAAATTGAGCACTTGTAGGTCAAGTTGAGATACTTTTTTCTGAAAATATCTCCGGATATGCCAATATTTTACAGCGCGGGTGACAGTGCGTCGCGTATTGCTCAGATCTGGGCCCAGTTGTCGTTCGCTCCGAAATTTCGCAAATTTTGACGGTTTGTCGTGGTTCGTTGATAATAATAACAAAGTGAACAGGAACAACGCCTGGTCAAATACGAGGTTCGTGTACATTACGCGATACGTAGCGCAAGCCGCAAGTGCTATACAGAGTGAGTTGTATATACACACTTTGAGTTGGATTGTCGCCGTGATATCAGCGTATACTTCTCAATGTTTGAAGAAGTCTTCTCCGTTGATTGAGCACTAAAAAGGAGAAAGCGTCTTTAAATGGAAATTCATTGGAAACAATGGGAAACTTGAGGCCGTTTCTCTAGTTTCCAAATGAACTGAATGACTTCATTTATTCTAAGCCTGAGTTTTTCCTGTTCTCTAGAGGCCTTTTGTTTTAGCATTAACTTCCTATGCTACTTGAGGGACCGCTTAGTACTTTACATTACCAATTTAGCAAAGCCAGCATACAAGACACAGTAAGTGTGATAAAAAAACAATGCCTTGTCGTGACATTGTAACGGTGCCGCTATACATGATGATATTTGCCTTTAAAGTTGATATATCGGCTATTTTATTCATTCCCCTCGGATCAGCTACTTCAGTAACACATTAACCAAGCTGTTCAATAAGAGTTAGCAACCAGGTGACTGATAAACTTACCTGTGGTGAGAAACAGTATGTAACAAGAGTTGAGCAACCAAGCAATAAGCTTATCGTCAGAAGATTCATTAACAGATTCTTAAGTTGGGTAATAATTCCAAAGCATAAATTCCAAAGCATAGAATGCATGGATCAAAATTTTCTTTTTTAGTTTGAAGGAACTACACTTAAGATTTCCTCTATTTGTGGTAGTATAAAAGAACTACGTACCGAGGAGATGTTATGACGAAGATATGAAAAGGGCATTTTGGTCTGATATTTACATTTGTTCTCAATTGGACGTGCTAAATAAAATAATATGTCCGCCATCAAAACGTTAATAGGTAATTTATACACACCCACGATTGATTAACGATTCATGAGAATCTTGGAAACGTGGGTTTCCGCTTGAACTGTCCGTCTAGTCAAATAGTCACTTGATTGGTATACATTCCAATTTAGCTGCTGTACAGGTGAATTTAATCTCGAACATATAAAAATGGAAACTGACGATGTTAACGAAACAATTTATGCTGATTGACACTGTGATATACAATAGGCCTCATCTTTTATTTAAGCAATAATCTGAGGGTAAGAGATCACAAAATTGCAATGACCAATATTTAAAAGTTGTCGATCTTGTCACGACACACATACATGTACGTGCATGCTTGAGAAAGCAAGTGCATTCTCCTGGCCAACATTTCAAGTGGAGTGTACTCTGAATTTAGGCTGAGACAAGGTAGGTTTTAGTGTAACTTTTTATGATATTGTTTCTAAGTTCAGTTTAAATGATTCAGATGTATGACGTGATCGTAATTTGATTGAGGTTATATTTTGTAAATCCATGTATGCACAAATCCTAGATGACAGAGCAGTGAGCTGTTTACAAGAGGTCGATTATTTATACTGTCACTTCATGTGTTCACAATAATTGTATTCACCTCTTTTGTGAAGCACACATGGCAATTCTTAATTCAAAAATCCCAGGGTGGAGCACAGTTATATGTATGTTGCTGAATCATTTACTAAATGGTCGATGTGCAACTCTGCAGTCATGTGGGGTTTTTTTTAAAAAAAAAACTTTGATATTCTTCTCCTTATAGAATGTTGCAAATGTACAATGTTTGATACAAAAGAGCGTGTATGTTGTTGGTGACAACTTACTTTCAAGTGAACAAAGTATGACATTAAACTGGTCCAATAATCATTTTCATTCAAGGTAATACATTACCAGGTCCATGGGACATTTGAGATTTACAAATTTACGTAGGACCATCCTGAACCACTGATAGTTAGTGGTGGTACCAGGTGTCCGGAATGGGTAAGCGTACCCTGCTAGCATGCTACACCCGTCAGGATTGGTCCCAAAATTGTCTAATATTGTATGAAGTGATACAGTATATGAATCACTGTTATAAGTCAAAGCCGGGAATGCTGTCGCTAATCATTTGAGTGACCGAGGTGTCATATTTGGCCACAATGTCATAATATCGACCGTAGAACTTTTTGAAGTCCTCACGAGTCTTTTGGATGTATATCCCTGTCTCACTAGTTTGATACTAATAAGCTGTGTCTCATTTGAAAATCCCGCGTAGGAAGCGTGACAAAAAAACAATTCCCTTTCGTGACGTTTTAACGTTGCCACTATACATGATGATATTTACCTAAATGTTTATATATCGGCTATTTCATTTATCCCCTTGCATCAGCTACTTCAGTAACACATTAACCAAGCTGTTCAATAAGAGTTAGCAACCAGGTGGATAAACTTATATCTGTGGTGAGAAACAATATGTAACAAGAGTTGAGCTGCTAATATCGTCACCCGATTCATTAACAGATTCTTAAGTTGGGCAACCATCCCAAGGTATAAATTATAGAATGCATGGATCAAAATTTTCTATTATAGTTTTGAAGGAACCAGACTTATCTGCTTACCGAGGAGATGTCATGACAATGACACGAAAAGGGGATTTTCGTCTTATATGTACACATTTTTCACTCTATAACATGCTAAATTATATATTCGTCATCAAAATTTCAATCGGCAATTTATACACACCCACGACTGATTAACAATTCATAAGAAAACGTGGGTTTACACTTGAACTGTCCGTCTACTCAAATAATCATTTAATTGCTATAAATTCCAATTTAGGGATATCGTCTCTCTGCTGTGCAGGTGAATTTAATATTAATGTAAATGGAAAATGATGGTATTAAAAGTATACTGTCACCTGTTCTAATTTTGCTACAGTTACCATGGAAACAGAAAATCTAACCAATCACAGATTTTAAGCAGGTGGCCGCATTTTAAAAAAGCCCCCTCACATGGGCATTTTGAATACCAAATAACGCCCTTTGACTATATATGGGCATATTTAGATTACAGGTGACTGTATACCTTTAACGTAGCCATTTATTCAAATTGGCAGCGTACTATAAAATAGGTCTCATCATTTACTGACGCATTGATCTGAGGGTAAAACATCGCAAGATTCAATGGTATTGACAAGGCTACGATACAATGACGAATATATAAAAGTTTTGTGTAGACGATCTTGTCACGACACACATACATGTAATAAGCAAGCGGCAAATCAACAAGAAGGGGCTTATATTTTAGGAGTTTAATGTATCCACCTCACATACAGCCACATCATACATCATTTGAAAGCTTATTATCTCTACTTCAAGAAAATTGACGATGTGGAGCTGCCAAATTGGGCCGTATCCCCCTCGTTTGCATAATTCACAGGTACCCAATTTTGCGTAAATCCGATATAAACTTGCAACATTCATTGTTTACTGCTTTAAACATAGGCTTACTTTTAAACTATTTCTAGGGAATTAAACTATCGAGTGATAGGCCTATATCAAATGAAAGTTATTTGCATGTAAAATAGAGCTATCAACTTCAAACGTTATTAAAAATGTTCTCATTCAGTATTTTCGTTTAAATCGTGAACATTTTGTCATATTTTCGAAATTCATAAACATTGTGTAGTAAATACGATTAAAAACTATCTACTGTTGATTGACCAATCAGAGTGCTCAATTCAGGGTGTTTTATTTACTCGTAAAGCCTTGGTCACCAAATTCCAGAAACGAATGACAGCGCCGTAGTAAAGTACTGTCCAATCAAAAGTGAACATGTCATATTCTGTAGACATCTGGTACGTTTTAATATTCAAATTTGGTAACACAGCGGAAACCAGCTGCAACACAAAATCTGCTGTACCCTAGGGCATTATATAATGTGCCCTAGGGCATTTATAGGATGCTCCATTATATTGGAAGGCTATTTCACAAATAAAAGTTTAATTCATATCCTAAACATGTTACATTGACAAAGGGGACGGTTGACGTAAACACATTGAAAACAAAAATATATCAGTTAGGGGCGATAGTTTTTAAGTCGGATAAAACCCTCGTGCTCGGGCTCTTCTGGTATATAAAGTCCAACCCTAAGATAAAATGTCTCGGCCTGCGGCCTCGACATTTTATCGTAGGGTTGGACTTTATATACCAGAAGAGCCCTCGTACTCGGGCTTTATCCTATACATAATGCCCACATTATGGCGAATAAACACCTATACTTTGTTTTACAATTCATGTTGTTTATTGAGGATACGCACACTGTTACCTATCCCTATCTAATTCTCATGTAGCTGAATAAACAAGAACATAATAGTTGTTTGTCGGATAACCCTTATGCATTTTAGATGTACTTCTAGTTTGAAATTCCCTACAAATCTCTTGTTTTGATGGATAATCACTTGTTACTATATTGTGTCACGTCCAACGTTTCAGTTAAATTTTGGGTATTTGTAAATGGAAGGCGCCATATTTATTTCATCTTCTTTATTGATATGCAGTAAAGGGAAAACAGCTGCACACATCGTTCATATTTTAGTTGTTTGCGTTTTTTACATGATATAGGCTAGCTTCAGCCCCACCTGTTTTTCCCACTTCATGTATACCCACCTCACATACAGCCACATCATACGTCATTTGAAAGCTTATTATCTCTACTTTAAGAAAATTGACAATGTGGAGCTGCAAGTAGGGTATTTATCCCGTAAGTTGCATAATTCACACAAGTATCCCATTTGCATAAATCCGATGTAAAATTGTAAAATTCATTAATTATTCGAACATACTTTTATAGCATCGAGTGATATATCAAATGAAAGATATTTGCATATAGAAAACAAAATTTAAATCCAAAGAGATATTAAAAGTTATTTTACAGAAATATGTTCATACTTATATTGAAAAAGTACTTCCCCCTTTTGAATAGTTTTTTTTTAATTCTAACAGAAAGATCAATGCAAGCACAAGTATTATGCAAGAAGTGCTTAAAACATGGAGACGAAACAGCTGAAATGAGTTCTGAAAATATATATATCTTTTGTTGAATATATGTCTTATAATATATGAAAGCCTCTTCTTGATTGCAATGTTATCCTAAACCATTGTCTACTTTAAAGAGGTCAGATGCAATTTCTCCAAAACATGGCTTAATTTAGGAGTATAATAAACTCGTTCACAGCGTATGAAAACCTAATTAATTACACTAACGAACACTCAACAATTTCTTGTAATGTTGTAAGCATGGCAACAGGAGTAAACAATATAGATTTATTAATGTTAATTTAAATACATTATTGATTTGAACGCAAACATTTTTGTGAAAGATGTGGTGGCAAAATATCACCGATTAGTATTAAGTAAAGATATAAAGAAAGATGCACATGAACCACACCATAGTAGATAAGAGAAACTCTACGGCCAAAACAATTTGTCAGAGTAAACTTCAGTCAACATTTTGGCATGATTCATGATCCATATAATTCATGGCAATACAGTATCATTCATTTCGAGTAATTCTAGAAATTCATCACCTCTTCTTCACCAGCATTGTCATGAGTAAAAGGGTTGCTATAGTTATCGCTGCCCTCGCAGGAACGCAGGTCTAATCAGGGAAGATTAATTTGACAGCAGACACAATTGGTGACATGTAATAAAGGGAAAGCAACTCGACTAATCGTCTATATCTTTGTTGTTTGCGTTTTGTGTATGACATTGTGTATATTGTATATGTATATTATGTTAGGCTGTTTTATGTAAAGTGTTGATTAGCCACGTAACCGTGATCTACGTGTCTTGCTCTTAACTCACATTTGAGTGATATGTGATAATGTAATTCTGTTAGGGTTTTTCATCAGTCGCTTACAACTTTTTGGTTGACTAAACGTGTTGAATAATTGATTGATTGTCCTTCAAGTAGGGAAACTGAACTGGTTGTGTTTATCTATGCTCATGTGAATCGGAGTTCGAGCTACTGTCGCTTTTGTGGAGTTTGGCATTTATAAGTGTATGCCTGTGTCTTTTGTATGCGATTATTAGTTGCTTTCGGAACAGATTTTCAGTGTTTCGTCTTTTCCTAGTTCACTCGTTTTCTGTCAGTGGTTGTTTGAGTATCTAAGTTCTGATGTATGAACTGTACATTGTTATTAAAACTAGAGTATTGTCCGTATTGCTTTTTTTGTTCAAGTTGTCTGCTTCTTGTTTAGTGTTCTGTTTCTCCGATGATGCGTTCTATTTAACATTTTTGTAGAGTCGGTCTTACAGGATGTATTTTGTTGATGTTTGATATGAATTCATTAAGCTCGTGTTGAGTCCCCATGGAAATCAGAAATATATCATCTCTGAATATCAGCTAGAATTATATTTGTTCTGTAGATTGCTGTATTATTCTCATTTCTGTCTCGTGAATTGTAATTTTGGCATTTTCAGAATGAAGCTGGAGATCCTATACTGCACCAACATATCTGACGGAAAAATTCATCGTTAAATTGAAAGATGTTGTTTTTCAAGAATACTTCTGGCATAGCTATTATGTATTTTGTGGGTAATTGTTTGATTATGTATTGGTTTGATGTTCTTTCCTGATTTAGGGACTGATCAGTTTCTGCGACCTCGATGGTGGAGGGTGGATTCATTTGGGTCACCCTCTTTTTGACTTTGCTGATGGGGGGTACGCTGGTTGAAACGCTCAATATGGGAAGAGGGTCAGTGTGTTTTTAAATTACAAAACAGTTCCATATATTCGTTTTGTGTATGCTCGACGTACGACCCTGCAGTTGTGTTTTTGATACCTTTTGGGTTTAAAATGCAATTTTGTTCAAATTTATGGCTTTTTTAACTATTTATATAAAATCGAGTGCTCAAAACAGTGTGTGAAAATTAGGATTAGGAGACTTAGATCTGATTTTCAATTAAGTTTGTAAAATTGACCAATTTCAAAACTATGCACAGCCTGTCGTGTTTACTGTTAAAATGATGAAGGGAATGGCTTGCCATGTTTCATGGATGGTGGCTCCTGATCTATCCTTGAGTCAAATTCAGATTGTACTCTTCCCTTTGATTTCCAGGGTTGACCTCTCAGTAACCTGCAGCGAGACTTTGAACTATAACTGCTTGTCTATGTTCCAATTAGCGGGGAACTCCAATCACATAGTCCTGTTTAATATCATACTTTTAGTTTCAATCAGCCATGTTAATCAGTGAATACTGTGATACTAGCCTTGCTTATGTGTCTGTATTCATTTTCCTATATATCTTATTTAAACCCGCTCCAACATCACACGAACTTCAGCTTTGTAAAGCGCGGCAAGTAGACATATGTGACACTCAGCGGTTTCGCGCTCGTCGGGCGGGCAAGAAGCTCAAAAGAGCGGGCCGCATCAAGGTTCGTGAATAATACACATTCGTGCACGAACGACCCCCTTCCTAGCTTTCACGTGATAGCTCGACCGACAATGTGGTGACCGATTTTTCCCTATTTACATTCGATTTCGCCACGGTTATGCAATAAGTGGTTTGGAAGCCTGAACTCTGAGATCCAAACACTGTCGTCCGCTGGAGGAAGGTAATTTAGGTCAGGCAAATATGCAAATAAGAAAGAAACATACGGAATGGCCACACTTTTAATAACTTCTATGCTGAATTAGAATTGTCATAGTCTATATCCAGTCTGCTTTCGCAAAGAGAACTATTGGTTTTTAGCCAACGCAATGTTTCACTGCTTGTACGAAGAATTTTTATGCATTCATTTGCTAAGATTTCAAATTGGTCGCATTTTCGAGTCAACAACATTTGTTCATGTCGTAATCAAGGTTAGAATGCAGTTATCGTTTTCGAATGGTAGAAATTTCAACCAATTATATTGAATTTTTGCCAAACAGAAAATACTCTTCTCTTACTGCGATCAAATTAGCGAAAGTGGAAATTTTCCTTGGCCACAATTTTTCAAACTGGCTAGTCAGCTGTAGATTTCGTGTTCCCAAGCTTTTAGCAAATTGGTTTATTCTCTTTAAAAATGAGAGAAAGAAGATTAAAGACACTGCCGATGTCTACATATATATCCTTCATTTCATCGCAATTTTCGTCAAGATATTATTAGACTGTAGAATTTGCCGGGCGCTCCTGCTCCACACCCTCCCATTCCCGCAATCAATAGTGAATTCCGAAAAGGTTTCCATAGTTACTGTATTACCGCGTGCTACCACTTCATCGCGTCACATGGCGACGTCGCTGAATGAGCTCTGTCTCCACTTCATCGGGTCACATGGCGACGTCGCTGAATGAGCTCTGTCTCAACAATAAGGAGTCTGTGTGTACCAGTCAAAACGTGTCTCAAATAGAAGATTTTCATACGGGACACGTGGTCGACCGTACCGGTAACTCTGCCTTAAATCCAAGAGCGGCTTTATCGAGTGACAGTTTTTCTATATGCATGGCAGTTATTTTGCTGAGACTTTCAGCTTTAGCAAAAGATTGCCGCAAAATGTCCCGCGTGCATTGTTTATTGTGACATCATACCTTGAAAGCTATTCCAACTTCAGAAAAAATTGACGACAAATAGTATGACGAACTGTAATTTCTACAAGGACTTTGAAAGTCGCTGAATTGCAAGATAACGTTCAAAATACCACTGTTAAACTTGACGTTCCGAAAGAAACGGTCTCATGCCATATGTTTTCACCGACATAATATCTAAATTTTGCTGTCGCTGTATTTCAACATCTGCTTCTCCTATAATTATCAAGATGCATTAACAACTCTACTATAATTGATGAAAGGATAAAATAATATAAATATGTACGTACATTGTTTCTTAATTATTTTCAACGCTTCGTGTACATGCATACTTATATTTTTATGTTACTTGTGCGTTCTATAGTCAGTGCGATCCCCATGCTCATCACTTATTTACCTTTATGTGACCCGGGGTTACAGTTGACAATGAACACGCACCGGTGTATACGCTTTCATTATAGGCCGTATTTTCTACCCGTTGTAAAACCATTTCGGCACACACAGAGTTTATCAATATTACTGATATGTTTGTCTTTCTTAATATATGTTGGTTATCAATTATCGTGTTTTCTGTATGTTGCTCGTAGCCATGGTTGCGTGCCAAGGGAATTGGGTTTAAAAATAGAGTGCTGATTACTTGATGCATACAGTACTTATAAAATGCATGTAAGCGATGACATGAAGTTGAGTCCGTTTAGTTTCTGTTTGTTTAGCATAGGCGAGCTGCACCTACCCCTATTTCAGTCTATAACCATTACACACGAGGCATGGTGGTTGTTGAAATGCAAAAGTCGCCGTGACTCCATTCTACCCGCTTTCTGCTTTCGAGAATAAAGCCCTCGCTGTTCACTTTCTTAAAATTGGGATATTTGTTGAATATGTGATATTCCTCTGGGGTCAATTGACAATTCAAAACTCAACAATATCAAACAGATATGAACCAGAATATCCATCAAAAATGTTCATGATGTTACCTGTAGAGATGGTGTTAATCATTTGCATCTATTTTGTATTTTTACGATCAATATTGTGTCTGCTATAAAAACATTGTGAAGTGCTTTGTACAGTACATGATTAGTATAATAGGATAGAATTATCGGACAAGCGTGTAAACTACTTAATGTCACATTAAATTTTCATAAGGGGATTTAATTAAATTGGTTAATCTATATGTGTAATGTCTATAGCTAACAGTGTAAATTTACTTTCAAATAATTCCCATGTTAGTTCCAAGGAGATGGGATATAATATGGGCCGCGCGAAGCACGATGCTATCTGATGATCAAATAATCTATTTTAGATTATTAAGTTTTGGATAGTTTTCATAGTGGATTGTCCTGTCAAATTTTCGTCCAGAAATTCTAGTAGAAATGCGCCACATTAGTTCATGTCGGTAATGAGTCTTGACCTTGTGATAATTTGCTTAGTCCCAAATCCATCATCACAGTGCCGGATGTAACCTTCGTAAAGTCTTCACCTTACTTCTCTGTTGTTGCTGGATGTCATGCTGCAGTTGAATATTCTTTTTTCTGTCAAAATAACTTCAAAGGAATGTCATTTTAATTCAGGTTTAATTCTCCCATCTAATTAGCAAATATTACTTCATTCCAGCTCTGATTGGGACATACGGTATGAACAGGTTTGAACATGATAACCCCGGCAAGCACATAACATTACCATTAACTATCGTTCAATGTATTAATGCTGATTATAACATTTTCTTTCCAACTTTTGCAATTTTCTCCCTGAAATGGGACCCGACGCAGTGTTTCATGTAACTCTCTGTTGCGAGGATCTGATTTATCGCCTGTTCGTGTGTTGTATCCGCATGTGTGTAATTTGTGCTGCATCAGCCACGAGATGAAGTCAAGTGTATGACGCAGCACATACGACACAAATGCTGATACGACACAAGGAACACATGATATAGTGCAGTTATGTTCACCTAGACTCTCCACAGTCGCTGTGCCTGGTTTTGTGCGCGCCGCGATGGGCCTGCATTCGAAAGCTACGCTGTGCTGTGAGACGACGCGCTGCCAGACACAGGGACTGTCGGTTCTTGCAATGATATGAATATTCATAAGGATGGTGACGTCAAAAGAAAAACCTACCTAACTGGGCTTAGTGAATATTATACTAGTAGCTAATAGACCTATATACGCGGTATGTTTGTATTTGTCATTTTACATTTTATTTGGCTATGGTACTTGTCATTTGTTTTTGATTTACGGATGCGTAGAGTTCTGTAAAGTACCCGGATCAGGCAGAAATCCGACCGGTCGCTTGCAAGAACGTCCAGACCCTGGGATTCGCGTCACGTCTTTGAAGGGCGCGCGCGTGTTCCAACTGTTTTACAGGGAAGAACGCGAATCGCAGGGTCTCTGCCAGACTAATGTTCACCATGTGATTCTTTTGAAACGTTTATTTATTCCCCTGGAATTGATTGTCAAACCTTGTAGTCATAACTATTGTGTTTTGTGTTTCGAAACATGCTTAATAGATGGGGAGCTGAGATATGCAATGGGGCTAATCTAGCTTTCACAAAGCATATATATATATATATATATATATATATATATATATATATATATATATATATATATATATATATATATATATATATATATATAATGAGCCTCTCTCTCTCTCTCTCTCTCTCTCTCTCTCTCTCTCTCTCTCTCTCTCTCTCTCTCTCTCTCCGCTCGCCCGCTCGACATATTCAGCATAAGTCAATGACTGCACATCTAATCTCTTAACGTAACTACAAACAACAAGTTTTGTTAATAATTAAAAAAACGTGGGGATATCGGATGGTTAACAGCAAAATTGACCTTGTACTGGATATTAAATGATGTGTACATTGGTACAATATAAACGTCTGCTCAAAGACAAAGTAGTATGTCTAGATGTTATTACAGAATTGGTTCTGATAGGTGTTGAATCAACAGCAAGGCGACGACGACATATTTTTAACCAGAGTATTTGGACAAAAATTTCATTCTTCTCTGTAAAAGCAAAGGCATTTCATAATGACTAAGTGGTTCATCAACTTCAATCAAGCATAAACTTCATAACATAAATCCTTTCTTGAAACAGTCTTTTTGTTTAAAAGTTTAATCAGCTGCAGTTTTGATGTATTTTTGCCTTTTTTTCTATAAAAAAGATTTGATGACCATTATGTTTCCATGCTCGTTTATCCGTAAGACTCCCTTATACTTTCTGATAATAAGGTACTCTGCGAATATCACTGGTGTCCGTAATTGGCGATGTTGTGTGAATAGTACTAGTGGTAAATCCAATCCATTGCATTTTTGTGTGATAACTTAAAAGAAGCCTTGAATGAGCGAAAAGCTGTCTTAGTTCGATCATGATTTGCTTTGAAAAACTATTAAGTACATATTTCATACTAATATATATATAATACCTGTGAGACCCAACACCTGACTATTTCTATGCCCTTTAGGAGTAAATTATAAATGATATATATTCACTCAGTTTTATTTCCGGGAGTTCACAAATTGATCACATCGAGTGATGACCTTACATGTGATACAGGTGTAGAAATTAAAGACATGTCAACATGGCAAGGCTTTTGAATAGACACCTTTCAGTGGATGAAAATTTCACAATAAAGAGTTTTTAAGGGGCCTTGCGTTGAATAATCGAACGTGGTCTACAAAATCATTATTGATTACTCTAATAGTCATGTGCAAATCTATAAATCTGTTGATGGTGGCATCTTTCGCGCTAGAAAATATCAAACTAAGTTAAACGTCCAAACTCAAGGGATATATTCCGGACACTCACTCTCTTACAGCGCATTTCGGTCTACAACAATTGTCATTTCAAGCACATGAAGCCAAAATGTTCATGAAATTTTAAATTTACAGTTTTCCCATACAGTTAATATTCGAATGGTGGTGATTTAAAATTTCGAGTGTCCTTTGAATATTGTGCCGTAATCCCTGCTTTTTATTCTTGATTTCGGAAAGGGATGATTGAAAATTTCCTAACGGACAGTATTGGCAAAAGTTTATCGCTTTTAATTTGAGGTGCTTATTATCTTAAAACCAAATATTGGGTCGAACTTATGCAAGCTCATTGTGAACATAGGTTCATTCTAGTGTCTTATCCCTCCCGATCAAAATGGATGGATTTCTAAACTTCGTGAAAATATGTAAGGCGGTTTTGTTAATAGTGAATTGAAGATAAGATCGACTTCTTTGGTACTGTATTCTCCATGCAATTGAGTAAGTGTTCCCTCTGAAGCTACTACATGTGAAGAATTTGTAACGACATCATTATATTAGAAAAACTGCTAAATTTATTGAAACGCATTTCTTCTTACTAGGATGGTTCTATACAAATACAGTTGGCATCATCTTTTTTCATTTTCTTGTTCAGTGGTGAAATGCATATCCTTGTACTGTTGATGTAACATTGTCACCGTGAAAGAAGAGTCCACCGCCCTTTGAGGTGATTTTTTATTCTCTCTGCATACCTTTCACTTTGTGGAATTCATTACATCTCTTCTAATTACAATGGCCAAAACAGACTATTGAGACAGAACTACGTAGGTGTTTATGTTAAGTTGCTGTATTATTGCAGTACAAACATCGCCTCTTCCCGGTATCATCACTCTATTGGGAGGTTTTCCGTTGGGCATTGTTAGAGAGAAACACACTCAAGGCTCCGAAGAGAATATCACGAGCAGAAGTAATGTTTACCTACAAAATGTGTACCATTATATGCATAAATGCCGGATGCAGCTCGAGGACACAGACTTTAAGTTACAAATATATGGATTATTATGCTTGGCTGGTTTACATCATTTGTGTTTTAACCTTCAAGTCTGCAAAACGTGGTGTTTTCTCCGTCCTACATTAAATTCGATAAATTGAAAATTCAACTTTCCTATGACGTTAGCAAAGAGTATACAACTGAGTACAGCCGTCACTTTAACTACAGCTTGCCAAAGATGATCTAGAGTTTAAGAAAGTTTAAATTCTAATTTCTGAGAAATTAGCGAGGAAATGTGGTGCTTTCTACCCAAGGAAACCGTCATTATTTACGGATTGGTAGGCCGGAGGAATTTTATCAGAAACGATGAAATTATGAGTAACCTCCAACCAATCAACCCTGATGAATTTGAGTAACCCATCTCGCTAACACAGAAATTTTGACTGACCCCCACCCACTTATAAAAGCTAAATATCAAGACATGTATTTGTAAAATTTACAAAAAGCAGACATAGTAAAGACCTTTCATATCCTGGTGTTTCCTGCTAGATTATCATCGCTTATCTCATGACAGTTGAAAAAGGTGAAACCAACAAAATGAAATTCAAAGTCACAACAAAATACAGATATGAAATCTCACGCTATAACACTATCCAACCATAGTTTACTTTGGATGGGTATCATGGGAGGGTTTTCAATGAGATGTCTGACAGGGCAGAATTTTTAAGTACAGGGGAGAACACGCGGGAGGCTGAGGGGAAATTGTCAGGGAAGGTTGTACCCTCTCTTGCAGGGAAAAATGTGAGAAATTGATGTGCACGTGCAATGGTGCAGTCTGGTTAAGTATGAGAGGTGTTTTCAATTCTTACTTTTACTAAGTAAAACTGTTAGAACACCCAAAGGGAAGCGAGTGCGAGAGTTGGGTGTCTCCCCTCTCGCATCGGAAATTTTTGAGAAATTGATGTGTGAAATGGAGCAATCTGAGAAGTATTTCAATTAATTTTGCACAAAAATTGAGTAACCCCTCCCCTTCTTTCTCTCCACATTTTAAGCAACCCCCTTGTAGCTTTCAATTTTTTGAGTGATCCCCCTAAAATTCCTCCATGCCCCCAGGCCGTAAATAATGACGGGTCCCTAAATGATGTCACTGTCCTTGTTTGTTCACATACTATCTTCGTCTTTAATAGGGTCATCAACTGCAACATGGATTTTGGAATATATTTTCTCCTCTTTTCTTATTACATTGCTTCGAGACACCTGAAGTAATTGTTATTGTTTATACATATCTTAACAATTGATAAGTATTATGAGATGTGAATAATTAATAGATACATTGAAATTTGTGATAATACTTTTAAAATACCCTTCAACATAAATGCAGGAATTACGTAGAGAGGGGGCGCTGTTAAAATTATATTTAAATACATGATTGTATAGTTAGCACATCGACGACTGTATGTTATGATATAAAAGTTTTATTCATGTTATTTCTATCTAAGTTAGTAATTAAAAAATTAGAATAATTATATAATATTAGAGGTTGATGAATCTTGGTCAAATAGTTTTACAATGGTTTGCTTTAATGCGTTGGCATTAGACGAAGTAGACATATTATCTAAATCGAGGTGTTGCCAACATTGTCGGGTGCAATTAACAGCTAAGCGGTAACATGAGTCGATCATTATAAAATCAACTCTGCAAAAGTTGAAACATTGTCTAGCAGACTGTAAGACGAAGTCTAAACAACACCAACACATATGTCCAAGCACTGTCCAAGTCTTAAAGTGGTCTGCTTTGAAGCATTGGCATTACGCGAAGTAGACATATTGTCTAAATTGAGGTGTTGCCAACACTGTCAGGTATAATTATAAGCTGAGCAGTAATTCCAATCGACCACAGAGAAATCAACTCTGCCGAAGTTGAAGCATTGCCTTGCAGCAGGTCAGATGTAGTCACAACAACCACACCTGAAAGCAAGTGATAAGATTTGGACAGAGCTTGAACATATGTATTGGTGTTGTTTAGACTAGACTACGTCTGACAGTCTGCAAGACAGTGTTTCAATTTTTGCATAGTTGATTCCTTTATGATCGACTCATGTTACTGCTTAGCTGTTAATGGCACCCGACAGTGTTGGCAGCACGTCGATTTACACAATATATCTAGTTCGCCTAATGGCATTGCTTCAAAGCAAACCACTGTATCACTTGCTTTCAGGTGTAGTTGTTTTGACTACATCTGACCCGCTGTAAGACAATGTTTCAACTTTGGCAGAGTTGATTTCACTCTGATCGACTTGAATATCTGCTCAGCTGATAATTACACCTGACATCTCAATTTAGACAATATGTCTACTTCACGTAATGCAAATGCTTCAAAGCAGACCACTGTATTGTATTTTCTGTACAGTGTTTATGTCTTGTTTGGTTGTATTTTTTTAATATTGTGTATCTTTCGTTGCTCGTCTTTTATTCTTCGTCGCTTGTTGGATGTAGTATGAATGATTTAAACTATCTGCACGATGGCGATGCGAATGGAGTTATAATAGGAATAATAAAAAATGATATACAGACCAAATATTCGAAGAGTTCGCTCTGTGTTGGTGATTAACATAGACCCTTGTGCGTTCTTCCCATTACTAAATTACCCGGCCTTGGCATATCAGATGTTATTGACCTAGGTAGGAGTCAAGTTTAGAGACTAGGCATATAGAGAGGTCGCATAGAATCCGTTTCATTGCCAAAAATCAATGACCGTTTATCTTTACTCTGCAATGTGATTCCATATTTGGTAACTTAGAAGCGTTGATGATGCTCGCCGCTGTTTTCCGCATTCATAAAATATAAACATGATACTGTTCTTCCTGAATTCCATATAAAAAATGAATGAAAGGAATTTCAATTTCAGAGTTTTCAGTCGCGAGGGGTTTGTGTAATGTCAGACTTATCATTGTAAATCCTGCCAGAAGGTTATGAACTCGCTCAGGTTTTGAAGGTCTTGCCATTTTCAATAATAACTTTCAAGAGAAACATGAGAGCCATGTAAGAGTCACGGTGCAGAGGACGGCTTCTGGCAACGTCTTTAACAGTAATCAAGTGGCGTTTTCACACTGTGTCCGGTAGCTATCATCAGGGACTTATGCTTTAAAGTTTCTCTTTTCCGCTCATTTTGTTAGAACAAAAATATCTCTTTCCTTCCAAGAACCGTAACTACAGGGAAACTGAAGATTATCTTACCTAACGGGGTCGCCATATTGTTGAAGGGAGTTTCCAATTTCACAATGGCACGGGTTGAGTGCTTTTCACTAGGATTGGCTCTATGCATGCATAATGGCTTCTAGCCGGAAGTTATGTATAACAAGACTCAACCGGTGAGGTTCACAGCAAGTCGAAATATACAGAAAACGTTAAATGTTGACACTTTATTCAAAAGTATTAGACCACTCTGCTAGATTGTCCCTTAAATTGAGGAAGACTTTTTACGAACCGCGTGCGTTTTGAAAATCGGAGAATATATTTGCAATTTGTGTGATCTATTTATCAGCTCGAATAGGAACATCAAGAATATTCCCATTTAATACCGATGACTAGTGAAATCTTACAGCTGTAACGTGTTAATAGTAAGAGTAAATAGTAATAGTATCTGTATGATACTACGACAATAAAATACTCAGGTCACTATAATGAAACAAAATCAAATAATTTAGTAATTGCTTGTGATGTTAACGCCACACTTCGGTATAGGACTTAGACAACAATTACGCATTTTAGAACTAATAACAAACGAATCACTTCAACCACCTCCCTGGCGAAAGTCTTTGATGCTGTCAAGCATGGTTCCATATAATAAGGACACATTCATCACAGGAAAGCGGTTAATACGAAAATCTACAATATTGTCATCACTCAAACTTAATTTACATGCGAAGTGAAAATTTGGAAATATAACATGTTAGAATTTTTAAGGGTCCACTTTACGAGCAATATCAGGTTTCTTTAATCTAAATCCATCTCTCAAAGCCATCATCTGTTAATTTAAATTTTAAATTAGTTCGTGATATGACCACTTAATTTCAGTCGATGCAATGGAATCATCGATGCCACATTTATTTCAAGGATCTCCTTCAGGTTTTGATATGTTCTTTTTTTAAACTACTGAATCGCAGTAACAGATCGTGATTATTCTTATCATGAAATCTATTCTCCAAATATTCAGAAGTAATATTTGTTTAGAGCTTGCTAGATGATCCAAAATAACATTGCTAGGTAGTCCAACATAAGATGGCTAGGTAGTCGAAAACAACATTGCTAGGTAGTCCAAAATAAGATGGGTAGGTGGTCAAAGATATCAGGGCCGACTAGCAGCGATTTTGAAGCTTTTATCCAATTGGTTTGTTATACTTGCATAATACAAATAAACCCTCTAAGTTGTTGTGAATAGTGGCAATCGAGGAATCGGATATAATCTACAAATCAGCTGAAATATCAGGGCTAATATGTAATCCATATCAAAGTGGCTATCGGGAGTCAAAATAGCATGGCTGCAGTGCAAAGTAACATGACCGGGTGGTCAAAAATAACAAAGCTCGCTCAAAACAGTATTACCGTTTGGTCAGATAACGCCGTTTGACGGACATCATTATCGAAGATATGTAGTTTAAGGTAGCATGTACCTTTAAGTTGAAAGACTTAAAGTTTTGCTCAAACTTTCCTAAATGAAACTTTAAACCATTCTCTTACCAAATCAAGACTAAAAATCGGGGGGGGGGGGTCACTGTGCAGGTTTAACAGCAAAAAAATACCTTGAATTCACAGATATTTGAACTTCAAAATGGCTGCCATTCCTGTGTTAACTCTTTGGGAAAAAATAAAATGTTCTACTTTCCAAAAAATTATTTTTACACCAAGAGCTTTAAATTAGCCCAACGAGTGGCTGACCAGAAATGGCTTCGACGTTTTTCAATCAAAGACAACTAATAAGAAATTGAACTTCTGTTTTTGAAAATCTACTCCCTATAGGACAACGTCATTTCAGTGCACATCACGAATACTACCTACCGCTGCCAAACATTGCCACCAAGACCTTTTCTTTATCTGTACAAAGTATTCACAGAATGAAGTCGGTTGTATTCTTAGGAAGCAGCTGAACTTTTTGGTTATCTTATTCATGAGCAGAGCAACCCTTCGTCCATTTTATAAGTCTTTACCTACGTATACAATACCCCTTTATAGAAAGGTGATGTTGTCAATAGCTTGGGGCATTTACCTTAGAAATTCACAAATGTCGGAGGACAACGCAGCGACGTCTGCTTACACTTGAAAGGCTATATCCTGTTTTGGTTTTTTTTTTGGGGGGGGGGGGTTGCTAAAGCGATGGCACAAACATTAGGCGTATATCATAAATTTGCTCTTCAGTGAGATCACAATGTGTATCCAAAAACTTTGACGACGGACATTTATTTGACACGTCTAGCGATCTTACCTTAAAAGCTTTTTACAACTTCTTGGTAACGGAGTGAACGTAATTGGTTCGAGGAAAACCATAACCTTATTGACTGATTGTACACACGGAGTTTTGTTGGATCACTCTCTCCGCGGCACTGCCGTGCGACGGGGTTAAAGTCAGGCTAGGACCAGCTAAAAACCACAGCTGTTTGATTATTTACGTATGAAGAAACCTCTTTATGGACACCTGCATGATGCGAATCAATGGTATCAGTGTTTGTCTTCTTTTCATTCAACAAGCTAGAATTTGTTTTTTGATGTATGAACAAGAATACCATATTTAATCGGGACATGTATGGTGGTACGAAAGAGGCTCAAATAACAAATGACGATATAACTTGCAAAAAATCAATGGAGCGAGCTTTAAATTCGCTGACCCGTATCGCTTCAACTTCAGAAGTACGAGTCGTTTGTCCTGAAGGCAGGATTTCTCGAAAAATATCAAGACATGGGTGTTTCTTCGGAAATGGTGCCACGTCACTCCGTAATAACGCAACATTATAAACATGCTTTCCCTCAAGGCATAAAGGAAACACCTGCGCCGTTCAATGTCACATTAATATGCTATCATGCGGCTTACAATGAATATTCTACCTACAGCTAGGATCGACAAGCCCAACAACAGTTATTGCAATTAACTTAATGTACCGTATTTATCCACCTTAGTGTCCATGCAGGGCCTAGCGCCAAAACTTTCGATGAAAGATTTTTAATCGAGGTTATATTTGGCAACCACCAAGCCTGATGTTTTACGTGTTTGGGGTTGAAAACGGAAGTGAAAAACATGGAAATAATTTGCATAATCAGATTCCGTCATTATATATTTTGTGAGCTTGTGGTTACATTTTGAATATCAGGCGACCATTGAGGGAGATATCGCCCCGGAAAAGATATTCAGACTGTCAGTTTTGATTGATTTTGGTCTACTGCTTGTGTAGGCTCAGTTTAAGTTAAAACGATTAGGAAAAATGACGTTTCCATTAAAAGTAATTTTTCCTACAGAATTCAAATAAGAATAGCAGTCATTTGGGATTTAGCTATGTTGCTGTGTAGGCCTACCACAATTAATCATGAAAAGGTGATGCCTGATTTTTATTCTTGTTTTTTAAAACCGAATGGTTTAAAGTTTCATCGGGGATTTATTTTGACAAAAGTTTTAAGTCTTTCCATTTCAAGGCTCAACCTACTTTAAAAGGACCAATCGTTTCATATTTGCTATCAAAACACTTGAAGACATATAATTCATCCATTCAGCTTGTGTTACACAGAGTTCTTGTTGGTGACAATGAAAACGATGTTGTAATATCGGGACCTCGGAGAATGGTCGAAAGCCTGTTAGTTTTGTAGTAAACGTTTTTTAAATTTGTAATTTGTGTTACGGAGTTTAGTTACATTTATATATAAGCATATGTACCGTTTTATCAATGATAATAATGCAAAATTAATGGGATCATGATGGGAACTTCTGCTAACATATAGAAACCTTTCCAATTCAGAAACAGAATCAGTAACTTACTACACACTTACTCCAACTAACTCTTTTTAACACTATCTACGAAGCAATTTTGCTATTTACAGAGATATGCCAAACCCAGCAGCTAAAGAAAAACCTTTGAACCATCTTTGTAAATTTGGCCTCCACAAGATGCTTCCACTCGGTCATTGCTTCCTTTACATCCAATTTTAAATAATTCTTGCAAACAAAACTTCTTGCTGTTTCTGCCGCACGTTTACACTGTATACTTTTTGGTCTACCATTCTATGGAGGTCATTTTGAATCTCATGGAGTAAAGGCAGTTGTAAACCGAGAGGTTAATTTGTGAAAATGGAAACTCTATTTTTCGAAGAGAGTAAATAGAGGGTCGGGAGCTTGTTGCATTTTAAGTGTCGGTAAATATTTGGTAACTTGTTTCCCTAGTACCAAATCTTGGTGACCCCATGGTTTCCATTCTTGATTTAGAAGGGATCGGAATAATCCCAATTTTTCTTCCAGGCAAGTTTCAACTAAAGTTTGAGTCATTCATGTTAGAGAGGCAACTACTTTCAGCTCGGACGGTCTAATCACTCATTCAGCCGATCAAGCAACAGAAGTTTATTTACAAACAAAGGACTGCTTAGACTAGGAAAAGTGTTGATGATCAACGTGACCAACGAAGAATTGCCTAGATATCAAGATTTGACTGCTTGTAAAATTATGATTTATGCTAATTGAATTAAAACACAATTCATCTGAATATGTTTCGAGGAATCCGAAGCTTCACCGCGTATGTTTCATAATCTTGATGAAATTAACAAGGGGGGACGAAGAAACGTCATGCGACAAAGATAAAACTGCAAAAATAGTTACATAACTGTAGGTGATCTATTAAAAATGCATATGCACTGGATTTTTTGAGAGTTCCTGTGGCTCTATGTGATGTATTTCCTCCGCTTTAGTTTTAAAACCAAAGGGCATTCAAACGGCATGAATGCATTCCTCCTTTAAAACAGTATCCCTTGATAAAATCGCAATCTTACAAATTTTGCAAAAGCACGTTCTGTATCATCAAAACCACAGAGGCTATAGGGTATATGTCTGTGCTTAGCTATTTTATCCAACTCGATTAAGCACCGGGAATTCCCGTATCGCCTAGTTTCGTGAAATCATGAATTTTACTTTCGGCAAGGCATTTTCAATTTTACAGTACAAGCTGGGAAAGTTGATCACGTATATGTTCAGTGCGATGCTGAAAAAACTGCCTATCCTTATTCAAGGAAGTGTACTCCGCCCTTCACATGGTTCACGGTTAAATCTGGATAAATTCGTCATGTACAGTGTGACACTCCGAGATGTCGTCTATTGAGTTTGTCATCAAGACATGCATCTTTTTATCAAAGACAGGGTGCCCCGCTCTTCGTATGGGTTCACGGTCTTGACAATGACCGAATAAACCCTCAATCGTGGAAACGTTCTCATATACAAACATGAATAAATTGGCACTGTTTACGATAGTTTTTCCCAAATATGCATCTACGTATGTCAAACAAGTTAACCATGGTAATAGTTTTACACACATATTAAAAGATTCCATATAAAAGAACCTTCCAAAGAATACATATCTTTGCTGGATGAATCAGAAATTGTGAAATTTTCGACTGGTATAAATTGCACGAAATCCACTGGTTTGGACGGAATTGTGCACTTAGTGCACTTAGTGCACAATTTATAAAAAATTGGTGCCAAACAGATTACTCCAAGCTCCACAGCTCTTTTAACACTGCAGTTACATCCAGTCCATTTCGACAGCAATGGTAATATGCCACCAAAGTCATACAATTTGTCAATAAAAGGTGCAATGGATAATGTGTCAAATTACAGACCAATTTAAGTCTTACTTTATTTTATCTCAGATTTTGGAAAGATATGTATACACCCATTTCTATAACTTTCTGTCATATATTTTCTACTTACTGTCCTACAATAGATGTGGCCATGGTTTCGTAAGCTCCATACGATACGACCCCTGACCATAAATACATCATGAATAGGAAGGGATGCTAATGATGAGATAATTGTCTGTGATTAACCACTGTATAGATTTATGTAGGAGGTGTCCTTACGAACACAAACACTAAAGACGTGACAACACCTAGTAGTATGTAACATCTTTGTATAAGAAATAAACGGTGTTATCTTGAAGACTTTGAGCTTCTACACTCAATGATCTCTCGTTGGCTATTCCCCGAAGGGAGACGGTGTGCTGTAATACCAGTCAATCAGCCTTTTGCAATAATTCGAACTGAACGCCAGTTGCCACAACTTCGGCTCGAGCGAGTGATTGAAACAATTAAGGAAGAATAAGCATCGGGGAGGTGGTTGGACGTCCAATTATCGTACTCTTCAATTATGAAATTCATCCCCGTTCAATATGTCGTCTGAGTTTTAAACTTAAAAACAGTAAGTTTTCCTCCAATCTCTAGTATTTTCGTGAAAAACGAAAGTTATTTTTGTATAAAGTTAGGGGAACGAATGACGCCAAAATTAATTGATCGCCTAATTTTAAGATATGTTGTGAAAGGGTCACGAGGGAGATTCTTGCCGATGGACAAGGTAAAGGCAAAAGTTCAAAATCTACACTTTCAAAGGTTTGCGCACTTTCGATGCCTTTGCAAATAACGAATTGCATTCATTTGTAATGATATAACCAGAGGTAAATTCGGGCTCGGTAGAAACTCGGTTGTTTAACACAAGTTATTACGCCTCGAGGAGGAAATAAGGAAACGCTATTGTGTCGCACAACAGATAGTAAATATCCAACTTGATCGAACCACAGAATCAAGATGGTTCACAAAAAGAGAACCCTTTTCGTATTAATACTGTCGTTGAATAATTACCACGCATAGAAGGCCAGCAACCCTCGGCTACAGATATAGGTTTCCCAAAAAGGCGGCTTACGGACGTGCACAGTACTCAAGTTATTACCGTCTATTGTATGTAAATACAATGACGTCAGTGATGCCGTATAAGAACGATGTATAGAGTTTGTCGATTGAGGATGTAGGAAGAACTAGATGTTCCGAATACGTATTCTGCCACGATAATGGTATTAAGAATGGAATAGTCAACGTCACCTCAAGCTCTCAAACGAGACGACAATATTTTCTTGCTCTGATGGTCGATAAAATTTGCTGGCTTGTGGAGACCCTTAGGTGAACAACGTTTCACTGTGCTAAACATCAGCAAAAGCCTAAGGTTTAAGTTAAACGTGCATCATATATCTACTAATGCAGACAAGTCCGGTGTGAAAACCGATTCCTACACTGTGAGAGTTAGCTAAAAAGTAAAATTGCGGGCACGTCTGATATCCATCCAATGCTTAAAAACAAGGTAATCGAAACTTTGATAAAATTTTTCGCTTATGGCTTAGTGTTTAATCCTTTGAGTGCTTTATTTTTTCCAACCAAAATTTTAGTGCAGCATTTTACCAATTTTTATGAACTTTCCTGTAATTTTTTTGATAATTTTGGACCAAATGAAAACAACATTTCATTTCCCACAGTTTTTTTATCAAAATTTTGGCAAAAATCTTACAAAAATTGGCCGAGGTATATTTTATAAGGGCGACAAAATTGACTTTGGCTCTCAAAGGGTTTAGCATATCTCCTCGAATTACAATCTCCCTTACGCTGGCATACAATGGAATCTTTAATATATACCAACTACTGCATGGACACAAAATCCTCAAATGTCAAATTCCTCTATAACTGTCACGCCAAAGCTCAGCCAAAGAAAGAGAGAAAAATAAAATTAAATTGTCTTTAAGGATTGACTTGTATTATCCTTTTCAGTTTTTTCTCTAGATAGTCTCCCTTTCGACTGTGATGAGAACCTACACGGATAAGAAAGCCCTCCCCATTCCAAAGAAATATTAATTGTGCGTCGTTAAATGCTATGTTGGCATGGCAATCGAATGTTTACGTCACAGTTGACAAGAAAAGATGTTCTATTATCTCCTCGAAGTGTTATTCCGTTTGGAAATCTGTAGTAAGTCTTTCACCATTACACATAAGTTACCGAAGACATCTCTAATTTTCTACACATACAAGCTTTAAGCTTTACCATGAACCAGTCGCTACTCGATCTAAAAGCCTACACAGTTGTTCGCTGTTTCTAAACCGATTCCAGCATTTATAATTTAGAGTATTCAGTATTTGTCCCCGAGTCACTGAGAATTATTCTAACAGGAGCATCATATGGAGAGCCCTAAGGTAATTTCAAACAATTAGTCTCCTTTTATGGCAGACAGCTCTCAATTATCCCATATCGGTGGACCTTGGGAACTTGCGTAGTTAGTGTAATTAAGGTTATGACGTTATTCAAATAGATTTACTTTGTTCCAGCGTTCGAATAAATGTGTAGGCCAGCTAAATATATATATATATATATATATATATATATATATTATATATATATATATATATATATATATATTATATATATATATATCTATATATATATATGCGCTGAATAGTAACCGATAAATCCATCGGCAAACCGCCGCCAACCGAGACTGTTTTCGCAACACACAGTCTGTGTGGGTGGTAAACTTGAAGTGTGTATAGCCAAGGTGGGCTGCAAAGTCGCCTCGTGTCTTCGTTAACATTTGTGAACCCCTACATAAAACATGGATAAGCCTTGAAATGAGAATAGTGAACCTCGTGTGCACGTGATTTCTTGAGTACATTTTGATGACGACGTCGATATTTTCCCCCATTTTTATTTACATATATGTTGAAATGTGCAGTGTTTTATATACTTAATTAAATTTTCTAGTGTAGAAATTTCTACTACCGGTATATACGCGTGAATAGACGCTGTGTTGACAATAGCATTAGCTGGTCTATAAATACTGTTTGTGCCAAAGTCCTTCTGTTTATTCAAGATCGTGCACATATAGCGTACTTTTTCTTGAGGGTTCAAGCAGTTCTACAACACACACTAGCGATGCTGTAAATTTCCATAACTTTGGTACCATCATTTTCATATATCTTGCTGCGCTATGTAATTGTTTTATACACTTTCTATTAGCTTAATGTAAATTTTCTTCCTGTTTTCCTTATCTGCTTTCCTGTTCCTCTCATGTAATTCATTTCATGAAAATGATTTGATTTTATCTTACTTGTTTCCTTTGGTCGGCAGCATCCAAATATGGTATTTAAATGTTGCAACCGATTGCCAAATAGGATAACTTTCATTCAAAACATTTCATTACCACGGAGATGCATTTTCTCGAAGAAAACCTGCATGTTGAACACTGTCCCGCAAATGCCAATGCCATGTACACTTAAGTAAAGTGGCCAATATACGTAGGTGGAGGTATCCGCTGCTTCTTAGTTTTAGAAACAATGCAAGAAACAAAGAGAATAAAAGTGCCTTGAACACTAATGCAACCACTGAAAAGTATCAACTTTACTTATAGTAGGGGCAGCAAACTGTATCGTTATACCAATCTAAACATATTTACGACTTTTTTCTGTATTTTATATCTTATGCAGGGAGTCACAATACGGAACCATAAGCTTATATCATTATTTATTACTCGTCATGATCCAAAATTAGCTGACAAATGACACTTGAAAACTGTAAAAGCTAATTTTCCTTTATACTCCCCGATAGCGTATCCAAGATTAGATTTTATGCATCTATTTATTGAACAGCAATTAGATATCAACAGTGCAGCTATCCTGCTACACCAGGTAAACTTACAATATATGCCAAGTTCCTAAGTGGGAATTGCCTTAACCCAGCCGAAGACTGCCTTTAAAGCTCCATAAGCTGTATCTTTTGCCTATTTTTTCAGAACTTATGTTTTGTGATTTCCCTACACTTCCTGCATTGAAACCCTAAACTGTAATTTAATGTCAAGTATTTGCATATCAACACAACCTATATGAGTGTAATCTTCATTGGTATTGTTGAAAATTGTATTCAGGTCCGGATTCAGTTGTAAACAATAAACTATGACCACTACACACATACAAGCTGTGCTGACAAAAAGAATACTCGCAATTTCAGCATGACAAACGGATTAGGGTCCTACACGGTAGTGGATATACAGAAGCAGAATACTGAAAAACTTGCCACAAGTTACAGCTTATGTCCCTTTATGATTTACTTTCATTCTTTGGGCACAATTTGTGGTGAGACAAGCCTTCATATACATGGCGATAAGGAGACCAAATATATTTGTATTCACAACAAAAGAAGTGAAAATCGCCCCAATCGCCCCCGGAATATTTCTTTACCCAAGAACAAAGCTTTTGACTGACAAGGTGAATATTTCCTTCACTCCTACTCTTCGGGCACAATTTGTGGTGAAACACGCCTTCATATACATGGTGAAAATGAGAGCAATTGTACTTGTGTTCACAATAAAATGAAGTGAAAATCGTCCCTATCGCCCAGAATATTTCTTTACCCAAGAACAAAGCTGTTTGACAAGGTGAATATACTTTTTGAAAATCAAGTGATTCTCCTGTGCCGTGTAAATGAATTATGATCTCCTTCAAGTTTTTCCAATTTCAGATGACCACTGGGTTTTGCCGGGCCACAAAAACTGAACGCTACCTAACCTGCTAGGCTTCTGATCGCCATCGTCAGGAGAGAGCCATGGACTTTCCGATGAATTGGGTCTATATTAATATATTCATGACATTATGAAAATATTAATGCTCTGATAATTTAAGGCTTGCATGATTTACACTAACACCTGAAGAAACAAAAAACTATTATATAGATGAGAGCCAGAAAACAATGCATGATGGGTATAAATGCTCCAAGCTATTGGCCCTTTGTCTAGTTCATCTGCAGTCGATGAACAATTGATGTCATCTGCAATTATAAAATACCTTGATCCAAGGCTGTAATAGAAGACACATTATGGCCGAGGCAAAAATGAAAACGATATTTAAATTTTAGCAATAAAGACAAAGTTTTCATAAAGATAATATCATTGACTAGAGTTATGAAAAATTAATTCATTATTCTTAATCGCACGTGTGAGTACGACGGATGGGCTAGCCTTTAGGAAAGAATCAAGATCTGCATGTATGTAATGCACTGGGTATGTTTGTGTTGTCACTATGAGATGATAAAGTCAGGAATCAAGCTCGACTGATTATTTTTTCGACCATGTTATGTCTTCAACATACTACTGCGGTAAATTTGCGCATCGGATTTACTGAATTGGTATGTTTTATTCATTGTCCGTTGCTATACAAATACGAAACAAATATTATAGGGGACAATAAGATATATAACACTCAAATGATATAACCTGTAACCTAGGTGAAAATTGCGTTTTCGTAAGATCTTAAGGTATAAACAATCATCATTCAAATGTTGTTTTCCTGAAGCTGCTTATGAGTAATTCAGTTATTTTATTTCATCATTATTGCATGATTATCAGATTATTTTCCAATCTTACGGAGTATCGGGGTTTTGGTTGTCATGAGGTGATCAGGCTTGCCCTTGTTTTTTTCGACTTCAGACACCCGTTCATTTGTGTATGTCAAGGGGCGTACATAGAAGCGATGTGCATAAGATTACACCAAGGGGACTATCAACTGTACTCTATTACAGGGATGATCATACAAGCTTGACAGTTGCCTATATGTTACGTTTTCTTTTCTGTGCAGCACACACAGGCTATGCAGATAACATTGTAGATAAAAAGTACAATGCCGTCTGTCACAAATGTTTGAGCGACTACATCCATTCAATCCAGTCACTGTGTATCTGTGTGCCTCATAATAAACTGACTGGCGTCCGTCTGCATATATCGTATTTAATTTTATCTACTCGGAGTTTTGTCAAAAGGCTATAGGTTCTTTATTTGCACAACATGTGTTAACTGCACAAAAAAGTAAACGTAACATATAGGCGACTGTCCAGCTTGGATGAGTTTCCCCGTAGAGGTTATGGTGATAAGAACATCTATCAATGCTTTTTGTGAAAATAATGATCCAATGCGGTCAATTATTGGAATACAACCTTTTATTCCGTTTAAATAGCTCTTTGACTTTCATGTTAAACGTTAGTATGTTATTTATATTAAATAATGTAGATAATGAAAAAGTTGGGTGTTTAAAAAGGACTCCCAAATCTTCCCAGGTGATAAAGAAAGATACGTTTACAGTACGTGATCGCGAAAACAAACGACTTTGAAAAATTTGGAAGAAAAGATATCATCAGAAAATTAACTGATACATTGTTTACAGTTGTATTTACATCCACTTGCTCATCTCTCTGTAAACTGGTCACGTGTTGAAACATTTTAAGGCTACTTGGACTGTCATTAGATTTAAAAGTAGTATAATGCGTGTAGCAGAAGACTATTGTAATCCCCCTAGAATGGCAATATGCTTTAGTCACGGCTCTGACACTAAACAAAATATTTTCATCGTTTTAGATAAAAATATTAACTGTCCCTTGACAATTTCTCATACTTCGTTTATCGAAGTAGACGCCATTGTTAAATGCATTGTATTTTTGGTGATTTACATGTATTGTTTTGAAACCGTATATCCCAAGACACGGCTACATTACCTCACTCGATTATCACTTACCTCGCTCGATTATCCTTTTAGCCAGTTTTTCTGTAATGTTGCTCAAAACGGTTTCTTGTTTACCTAATCTTACAGGCGATAATTATGACAAGAAGCCACTGCAGGGCCTACAGTTACATTAAACTCACAGCCATTAGTAACCACATTTTTCAACTGATATGAATCGAATAATGGAATATGCGTGTACTTTTCATATGTTATGTTCAAGGAGGTTCTGAAAAGGCTGAGCAATTTTTTCACCATTTTCGACTGTCTGCTTTTCCAAAATGTCAAATGCATGAGATGTCTGCAAGCCTTTCGTATATAGTTCTGTGGAACCTCGTGAAGGCCTGTCGGGTTCGTTATGTAGGGTATTCTGCCATTATTGGCCTTAATAATAATAATAATAATAATAATAATAATAATAATAATAATAATAATAATAATAATCTTTATTACCCTTAATCATAATAATATTACAATTCAATAATGAATGTACACCTGAGTTGTGCTGTGATAAAGGGTAAATGGAAACGGAAAATAGCAAATGCTAGTGTAGTCCGTTCCCAAAGCCATTTGATGTTAAAGCAAGAAAACGAAGAAGAAAAAAGAAAACTGAAGTATATCGAAGGTAGTGTAACTACTATGTTTGCCTTAAGCAAACAAGTGGTAAAACATTTCTTGTCATTTAACTGATGGACTTTTATCTTGAGCAAGCGTTATTCTAATTCCTCTTCAGTTTAATGATTCTTCCAAGAACCGTCCTGGATAGTAAAAGGCTGTGAGGACGCCTTTTGAAAAGGTCTTTTCCGATATAAAACTAGCTAGCTCTTCCGCCATTGCCACCCTAGTTGTCGAAATCGCTGTTATTAACAAGTAAATGTGTCTGTCATGTCCTATTCTTTGACATTTTACAGTTTCAGTTTTCTGTTCTTGTCTTCAGCCGGCTGTTTTACTCGGCAGCAAAAAGTCGCCGTCAAGAAAACGCAAACAGAACACGCAATCTGTGGCACCTGTATAACACGTGGATTACATAGAACATTACATTTACTGAGACATCAAAATGAAAGCCGTTTCTTTGTAGCAAAGGGGAAAGGAATTCGCTCATTCCCGCGAGCAAATGCCCACACTGAGCATGCGTTACATATAAGTGACAATAAAACATGATGACGTACGCACATTCGTTTCATTTGTTTCTACTGTCGTTCATCGCTGTACATTGTCGCTTCGCCAAAGAGAAGGGCAGTGCCTGAGGGACTACACGTAAGACGTGAACATTTGTAATAGAGACGCGAATAAGTTGGTTTTCCGTCCGTCACATACATACTTGAGAACAACGCTTTGGTGAGTATTTATTTTCGACACCAAAATTATTTTACCGCGATCGTGAGTGTCTAATAGTCCGTGGAGTTCAACCTTATTACAACAAGCCATCCATCAATGTGATCAACTGTCAGTTTCAACCACAGTCTACACAGCGAATTATATTTTCACATACATTGGTCAAAATCAAACATTGAATGCATTTGATATAAATGAAAAGTCTACCGAACACGACAGAAACAGATGACAGCTAAAAAAATCGACTTAAATTTAAAATAATTGCAACAATGAACTGGCATGGTAGATCAAAGAACAGTTGTTCTTTGTCCTATAATGCACGTTTAGACAAAACTACGCATAAGGATGACACGGACAGCCAATCATGCCTGGGTCTTCGTTTGGACAAAGTGCAAGTTGCAAAAGTGACAAACGCTTTAATACCAAGAACCCCATTCAGGATGTATAGAATCTCACAATAGCAATTTAAAGCTTTTATTCATTTCACTGATTTATATCATGCCATTAAAAGTGAAATACAAGACGTCCCTAATCAGCTAGACTCCCGGTTTACGATATCACACACGCCAGATCATCGTCTATTGAACGGATATGCTCGATACACCTTGTTGAAAAATTACATCATTTGATATTTCATGTGATTGAATACAAAACGGTTTTACTGATTCATAAGAGAGGCACATAACCATTTCCGGATCTGTTTTGTAACATGGTATCGTACTGCAGGAAAGTTTTCATGTCATTTAACAAAGTCTGCCTATGAAACGGAAAACAAAATCAGTTGTGTCGAGACTTCCAGATACCACCCGCTATTCAAACACCCGCGTCTCCGAGGTTTTAAGCGTGAGTCCCACGCACTGCTTGCAAGTCCGACCTACATTGCAAATTGTAAACGCGAACCATAATTGGCACGAGTAATCACTTTGTTTACAGTGATAATTTCCACAATGTGCCGACAGGTTATCAATCGTAATTTGCATCCTGAATAAAACTGTCGATAATTTGCTGGTCGATCTGACTTTGTACCCTGAACCTTGTAGGGAATATGAAATTATCTCTTAATTTACGAACACACTTATTCTTTCAGTGGAACAGATTAAGTGATCTAAGATGGAGGCCTCTTGATATGTCCTTACAATCCTAGTGTTTGCCATAATTGACACTATGATTTCAAATTCCAGAAACCTTTACCGAGAGGAACGCAATGGTAAATACAACGGTTCTTTGCGAACAAATGCGTATACTTCTTTCACAAGAATATAGCAATAAACCCAGATTGTGAATTTACACTTCCTAGGCCATGCGTATAAGTATTGGTAATACATCTCCATTAAACATTTCCAGATGAATTTTGTCACGTCCCTGTCAAAGGCGTCAAGATTTCCTAAATAAAACATTACGTTTTCCTTTGTAATTTGTAGAACATTATCATTAACGTATAAGGAATTTACATCCAACACTAAAATTACTAACGTTTATATCGTAGTTAATTACATATAGATAACTAACCTATATTCCGATTAAACTTTACTCACAAAACATCTGGCTAACAAACTTCAATTGAAGATTAATCTTGTCTTTGTGGATATCGACGACCCTTTAAATCTTACGTACACAATATCTGTTTGCGTGTGTGGTTCTCCGCTGTTCTAGCTCCATGAGGTCGTCCACCTCATTGTGATGGTGTGGTTTTGATAGCATATGTGACTTATCAAGGATCTCGCTGTAACAACCTCTTGGCAAGTGCTCGCCCTTGTATTAATGTTCTGTCGATGTATGTATGTATGTAATCACAGAAGTGATTTATTCAGATTTTCTGCAAATAACAGTGCAAGCATTAACGACAGGAACACAGTAATGGTATCACCTATAGGTAAGATTACGATTTTCGCAAATGTGATTGGGTTTTTCCTGTCAGTCAGCGACATATAGATGTGCCCACATACTAAAATTGAAACTTCTTGGGCGAATGTATAACCTTTACCCATGTCTTAGATAAACAAATTCTATTGAAAAATCGAAGATAAATCACCCCAATACTTACTTGCTAAAACAACTTTACTTGTAACCAGCTCACTATTACAAATTTTACGGTCCTTTCAAATGTGTTGCCATTGGAGATATACGTTAATGTATTGTCACGTTCAGTGCATATGATGAATAAGGGCAAGTCAAGTCATAAAATCTACAGAACGTGAATACAAAAATCTACTTTCTCTGTGAAATTTATTTCCGCTCTTTTCTCTTAACCCTCGTTTCCGCCCATAAAGTTTCGAAGCTAAAATTCACATTTCCCGTCTAATCTACGAATTGGCACTCCACGTCAGTGAAATAAAAGTCAAGCCGCAAGCTTAATCATCATATTACTACAAATTTCAATTTGGCGAAGGTATACGGACTGACCTATTTGTTCTATCTATTATTTTAAAAATGAGGAAAATCAACGGCTACATTAATATTCGACATATGCACATAGCTCATGGAATAACAATATGTCGTATTCTCTGCCATACATACATACAATGTACATACCATACATACATACATACATACATACATACATACATACATACATACATACATACATACATACATACATACATACATACATACATACATACACAATGTGTCAGTACGTTTTTGCCTCTGCGAAGACACATGTGGACATAAATACGACATTTGAAAGCACTTCTTCTTTATTTTGTACACGTTGAATAAAATATCCAAACAGTGTTTATACTTCAACGTGCTTTTGTAAATTTTAGTTTAATCGCCGTAACTTTTTATTTTTACAAATAGCGTACCTCGAAAGTCGATCTCAGGGTTAGAAAGTTGTACAAAACGACCGTCCATTCTTGTCGACCTTTAGACTTTCAATTAATATCAAGCAGGATATGAAATCTCGGTGGAAAGATGACGCTGAAAAAGCAATGCTCTATTCGCTCCACTTCTCAACACGAACCGTTTTCCTTCAAAAGAAGTTATTAACACTGTTACACTGTCGCTATCTTATATTTCTTGAAGTTGCTGCATGGACACGCAAGAGAGCGAGCAAAACAATCATACTAGCGTGAGTTTAATTTCCATGCCAAGGGGATAAAATCCAAGGGGATAAAATTCAAGGGAAATTCAATAAATAAAAAAAACATCTCCACACCTCTGATCACAAGAAATGATACATACTTTGAATGTATTGGTATAACAGAATAGAAGGGATGTGAAACGTGGAAACGCGACGACAAAAACTTTGCGTAGGCGTTAATTCCTTGTAAAAGATGTCACAGCACAAATGGCGCTCCTTTCGAGATGCAAAATCACGTGACGTTGTTAAAGCTAGACTTGACATTAAAAGCATGGTGGCGACAAAGTTATGGTTTAAGTGCTATGCGCCTCGGGGATTGATAAATCGACTCCCTAACTACTACCATTCTTTTCTGATATACCACTTGTTGGGGTTCATTTTAAAGTTCTTGGTGTAAGAAAACGTTTCACCGTCTTAGGTGAGTGTTTCGAAAATCGAAATGTTAATCCCTCCATAGAGCTAACACAGGGAAGGCGGCCATGTTGAGTAAAATCGGGAAATTGTGAGTAATTGTTTCTTTAGAAGCAGAATTTGCAATGTAATCCCGATTTTCATTCTTGGTTTTTTAAAAAGAATGGTTGAAAGATTCCGAGAGGAAATTTTGAGCAAAACTTGGTCTTTTAATTTCGAGGCGCATACTACTTAAGGTAACAAACGGTTTCGCTACATGAGCTTTAAATGGTTTTTACCTCGCAAGATTTCTCCAATACCTTTTAAGTTTAAAGCACTCACTCTCAGAAACGCACCAATAAAATAAAAGCGTCCACGTAATGTTTTAGTTGAATTCTATAAGCCTGTCCTGCTGTGAAAAATCCATTAAGTCGCATTGAATTTTCATTGAAACAAGTTTGATTGTAAAACACAAGAGATCCGTATAAAGCACGCTTATCCAGCGAGCTGCGAGCACAGCCAATATATATTTCTCCCATAAAATCCAAAAGTATATATTTCGAAACGGCTAATAAAAATGATGAGAGCGAATTTACATTTTGTTCCAGTACAACAAGTTTCTTTATATTTTATGCTTGAAGTAGAATTTCGAAGTAAATGCAGAACGTGCCCTGGCATTATTTTTCAATTCCACAATCGTTGAGTTGAATCTCCGAATCAATCATCGTAAAGATACTTTAGAGTGGATTTTAGCAATATCCGTCTTTACCTTGGATTTGATTCTATAAACAGTGTAGTATTTTATATGAAATGTCGATTTCGTGGTTTGGTCATTACACAAACAGCGGTCATAATCTTACAAAACGTCGAAAGGCAGAAAATCAGTTTTTGTTTTTCTGCTTTCCGGTACGTATTATCGACTCTATAGATCATAAACACCTTCTTTGCGTGGTAGCATGAATACCATAGCACACAGGTAATTTGTACCTGTACACTCTTATATTTAAGCAATACCAGTATAAGGCTCGTTTATCAGCGTGTCATGTGATGTGGTACGACATTCTAAAAGATGCTTTTAGCTTCTCTCTAACATGGAGTTTGTTAGAGGGATGGTATGACCCACGGGGTTCGAATCATGTCAAACCTCCGTTACGTCAACAAGCATCGTCAATTTTCCAGTGTTCGCAACTTCATCTACAAAGCGCAGGGTCTCAATTATTCCTTTGATGTTTGCAAAAGTATTCCCAAAGATATCTTGATTTAGATCTGTTCAAATTCAAATCTGATACCTGTATGAAAAGTTAAAAGAATTTTTTTTTCTCATTTCGATTTGGTTTTTAGGTTCCTTAAACAATCGGATTGGTAAAGATAGCAAAATCCCGAGATAATGTGCATATGCATCTCTCTTGGATCAATTTTTCTCACGTTTGTCTAAAGGTAATTGTCTCTGAAACCACGAGGTCTGATTGCTTTATTTGTGTTCCAAGATATGATCTCATTAGGTGTTGCAGATGCATCCTTTTATACTTTGTGAAAACATCATCTCTATACCACTCGCGTGATTTTCATCAACATATATATATATATATATATATATATATATATATATATATATATATATATATATATATATATATATATATATATATATATATATATTATAACACAAATTACTTCAAGTACAAAGTAATAATATCTGTAACTTAAGTTTCACACGTCCTGCAATCCTGAAACAGATTATAACGCTGTACTGAAAGAATTGAAAGGTTTTTATCTGAAGCCCATCCGAAGTGTTCAATCAAATGATGCATAAAATGTCAACAGAGTACTACGGTGATCTTCTTATTTCGAGCCGACACATGCTTCGGAAAACTAAGCTACTTCGCTTTTGAAATATACTGATAATGCAAAGCCTTGATTTTAATGTACAACAAGTTCGGCGTAGTTGTAACTTCAGAAATTAAAGGATTATATAATAACTGAAAAAAGCTGCGCAGTTCTAATGATGCCAGATCCCCATTAATGGTCTGCCTGAATATCACCATTAGCAAACGCGCCTTGGCTTGGATTGTCGAAATCCATTGAGCAGTGAACCCTAGTGGAGCGTGCAAGAAAGAAAATATTCTATTACTTTTGGACTAGTTATTGAAAAAAATAGCCTCCATTGGAACACCTTTTGCGAGTTGTGAGAATTTGTCTAAGGGGAATACGGTGATACTGAGCAGAAACTAGCTGAGGCAATGCGCAAACCTAGATGCCCTGTGTGCAAGTGAAAACGCGATAAACAACGGTTCAGTTATCACCTTAATTGATCACGGTCTATCCACACACCTTGCTCTGACCAGTGTCTGCATATTGACGTAAAGAAGTGGCACTCAATATAAAACCAAACGAGGTCGTATTCACTGACATTTATGGATAACCTTGGTAAACAATGCAATTTTAAAATTAATGCTTAATAATTATGTGTCCTTTATTTCCAAACGTCTGCTTAAGTGCATCTTCTGAAGACAGCAAATCACGACTTACACTGCGTTTTTGTTTTTGTCCTTCACACTTCAGTGTATTCGCGAAATTGAATGTGAAGGAGTCGATTATGCCTCAGTTGTTTTCAATAATGCAGTCGTAAGAACGTGTCATATCTGTCAAGAGGTTTTCTTGAGAAACTGTTTCAGCTTTCATTCCAAGCTCATCTTTTAATGAAGTGCTCGCTGTCGATAAATTTTGGCATCTGCTATAGACGCAATCACATGAGAATATATCTGAAGAAATGCTCACATTACATAAAATATACATTTATCTATTTGCTCGGTCAGACGGAAAGCCAAATTAACATGCTCGGCTGCGCCTCGCCTAATAAAATTTTGGCTTTCCTCTTTCGCACTTTCCCATAAATAAACGTTGATGGTCTATGCTTCGCCGTGTATTCCTCCATTGAATAACTTCAAGACGAATCGACTGGCGGGAACAAACAACCCTTACAGTGAAATAAAGCAGAGATGCCTGTGCCAGAGTGAGAAATAAAGGGTTGGGCAGGACTATATGAGAAGCGGGGTTTAGGGGTATGTTTATTTTGTTTTCCTTTTGTGAACACGGAACTTGATTCAGGCTGAAAAATGTGCATGTGAAACATCGATGCTGTAATAATAATGTATATGGTGAATTTACTCAACGTGCGCCACTATCTATCAGAGTATGAATCAAACGTTATGACAAGGAATCAGTCGCCCCCGCAGAAGAACAGCTTACGAGTTATGTCACTTTACGACGTTTCGGATAAGTATTTGTACGGTTCCAATACATTATGGTAAGTCCGTGTATAACCTTAGTCTTTCATCAAGGTGATTGATGTGTTTTTTTAATTAGACTCCTATATACCACATAAGATAAATCCATGAAGACAACGCATCGAAATATATGCCGCGAGCTTCAAAAATGCGCCCTATACACTTGTACTTCAATCTAGCAAGCGAAGATCACACGCTATTTGTTTCATGTCGCGCAGACTTCATAGCATAAAGTAACATCACGAAGGAGTTTGGGTTAAAGACATTTTGCAGATATGAAAGAAAGCAATTCACCTTACACAAAGTTTCTACTACTGCAGCAAATGCGTTGACATATACCCCGAATCTCCTACTTATCTCTCTTTTTTGCAATAAGGGACGAGTACAGACATTTTTTGTATACTTGGTCACGTTTTGATATGTTTTCCAATTACTTTGGAGGAGACATAAATGCTCGGTAGCTTCCTCTACCGCGCCAGTGTCGGTACCTCTTGAAGGCATGAAGTGTAAGAAATGCCGCAATTTCAGAGCAGATCATCAGGAAACAGAGATTCTGACAATGCCCCATCATTGCCTAGGACAAAACAGCGACCATGTCATCTGAGACCATGGCTCTTCCTGCCGGCTCTCTGTTCCTAGAATTTGTAAAGTACTTATCCACTTATCTTCGGTGCCGCCGATAGATGCCCTGTGGACTCCAGTGCCCTGATATGCGATTGTAAGGTAACCACTTCGTTGTTGGTGAACGAGAAAATCACTTCAATGAATCGCACAACCGGTGTCTACATCTGTAGCTTGTACATTTTATGTCTTGTCATCAAATTCATCTTTAGTTGAAAAAATATGAATGTTTCGTTATTGCCGATACAAGACCAACAAGAGCGCACACATCGGATTCCCCTTCTTGATATTTTTCTGTCAACAAATTGAAATCATATCAACTCACTTTTTATTCCATCACCACATTCTGAAAATGATAAATGTCTGTTTTTCGTAGTCAGAAGCGCGCATGTCTCTTTGTAAGTGTTCAATGCTTAGTTGAGAAAGGTCTAGTGCACTATTTTCCTTGAATTCCAATGGAAACCCGCTTCCACATCTCTATGATACACGACCTTCAAGGGAACGATATACGAGAGATTGATGGTCATTTGAAATAGTTTCGGAGATAAAATTGGTTTTTCACGGATGCGAATACAGAAATGTAAAAATCTATTTCAGAAAGACGCATGCGTATTCAATGTTTAGGCAAATCTGACCGTTAACTGTCGTCTGCTGCTGACCTGACCATTACGAACACAACCACACTCGTAAACAAAACACAACCTTGTTGAATATGTCAACATGTATTAGTGTGCGGACCCAGGGGTTACCTACACGACGTTCGTTATCGATAACGGCAGCAGTTGCCTCACAACATATGGTTAACTTTTATCCAATCTCCGTACAGAGATTGTGGCGCGGTGTGGATAGTTATAACCTAGCTAGGCAGTCTCAACAGTAGCCATATGGGGCGCGCGGTCAACGACTCAGAGACTCTCTGGCTTTTGCATGCTGCCACGCCCGCTTCAATCTCTGTGGCGAGATTGACTTTATGTTCATATATCTAGGCGTCAGGGGGCATGATTAATAAATCTTGTAGGCTTAATCTTGCACCGTATGCCCTTTCTCTAATTATCTATAAGGCTCATCTGTAATTCAAAAACCATCATTCTTCACACTTTATGCCCGAAGCAAAGTGAGGTCATATCGAAATTTTTCATCTGCCTTTAAAATCATATTTCGATATTGAGCGCTATAGTTTTATTCAAAATATGATGAGTCATTTCGTTCTTTGTTTGCTCATTTTTGCAAAATTCATGAGGCTTTAAATCTGATAATGGATTCAAAATGTATAATTACGCACTATTTCATCGGTAATCTACGAAATTTATCTACACGCGTCTAAGGATTCGATACAATTGCACGTCTTCGAGAGAAAATATTTCACTTAAATCCCACATCGCGACAACACACTCCAAAATACCAAACATCTACTGCTTACGAGTTTTTTGTGTCACGGTTGATATGCCATTTATGTCTAGTTTAGAACAAAGTGTGAACATTGAAGAGGGCCAAGGGCGAGCGGAGGGACACTTGAGGAGGCACTGAAGTAGTCTTCTAAATATGTTACCAAAAAATTAATATAAATTGATCTTCAAAAAGCCGAAGACTTCCACGCTTATCATGTGTCCATGTTTGTGAAGCCTTTACAAGAACGGAAGGCTATTTCAAGGGCCATGTTTTGAAGGAAACGTATGGCTGGCATGTTACATGACTCTTTGCGATGGAGTTGTTTTAATTGTTGTTTAAAATAACCCACTTCGAAGCTTTATTCGACTATGTAATCTTCCGCGATATCATTAGATATTTATTATGTGATGTTACATCACGCGCCATTTCAACTAATACTGTTTCAAGATGTATTTGTTTTGCTGTAAAACCTCCGAAAACCCCGACTTCCACATTTTGCCCTCGGAATAAAAATGAAATACTGGATAACGGAAGAAAGAATTTATTTAACCTTCATGATAAAGACTGACTGATAAAATTATTGCATGTAAAGACCTTCAGTCCGATTGTAAGTTCCATTTTACTTCAGCTGAACTTATTTGAGTAAGAATGCATATTGGACTATATAGGGCAGAAATGTAAACAAATAATTAATATTGATAACTTCCATACAAGTATACACTCAGTTAGGCGGCATTCACAAACACCTCGGGGGCGCGGGAGATTTCATGGGGACTTGAAAAAATTATATCATGCCAGGGGGCATCTAAAAAAAAGACATTGCGAAGGGGACTTTAAAATTTATTGCTATCAGATTCTTTTCCAAATACCTTCTGGCACGTTCAATTCCTGCCATTCCCGTTTTCGGCGCGCCCTTCAGGCACAAGTTTAGGGTACATTAAACAATTTATTGACGATCCAAGCAGCCACCTTGAGGCAAAAGATTTAGGTAGTCATGATTTCTACTTACCCAACCCCTCAGTTGTGCAAAACTGTCCTCTATGACTAAAAGTTTCGACTTAAAGTTTCAATAGCAATTTGGGAGATAACTTATTTGATAACATTCTCCTATTTAGTCTAGGTCAGTGTCAAATTCATGTCACCGTATGTATATTTTTATTTTTGATGACTTTGACAGAATGCAAAATAGAATAGTGAACAGTGTCATCAATGACAACTGGAAGCTTCAAGTCAAGCAACCTTAGAATAACAATTTGAAAGATGATACCCTATGCGTTATTAGTAGTTTCCTCATAAGACTACAATGTATGATAAATCAACGCTTTCGGTGAAATTCTAAAATCATGTGCACATGTAACCACCTTGGTCTAATCAAGTACATAAATATCAATTATCAAACGTCTATAAATACACAGATTTAGATACTTTGTATTGTAAAACAATATTCAAATTTTACTTATAGACTGCAATATATTTTCGGCGAAATTCATAAAATTAAATCTCTTGTACATATATGCACATGTAACCACCCTCTTCTAATCAAGTATAATTTTGTCAATTATTCAGGTTCCATATATGCACAAATATTGCAAGTTTTATATCGGGGAAAATTATTCACAGCTTTATCATAGACTCCCATGTACAGTGGATCAACAATCAACATTTTCAGCGAAATTCCAAAATTAAATTTCTTGTGCAGCTCTTGTGCAACTGTAAACATCCCATGCTAATCAAGTACATTTATATCAGTTATCAAACGTCTTCAGATGAACAGATATTGCTAGTTTTATATTATAGAAATAACGGGCGACGCGCTGACCATTAACGTTTATTTGTGGGCAAGGGCGAGAGGAAAGCCAAAAATTGTCGGGCGAGGCTTGCCGAGACTGTTAATTTGGCTTTCCTCGAGCCCGCGCCCACAATAAACGTTAATGGTCAGAGCAGAGTTTGTTATTTCCATTATATCATCAGCGAACCCGAGAAAACCGTCAAAATTTGCGAAAATTTCCGGAGCGAACGACAGCTGGGCCCCAGAAACTGAGCAATACGCGACGCACTGTCACGCGCGCTGTAAAAATTGGCAAATCCGGAGATGTTTTCAGAAAAAAGTATCTCAACTTGACCTACAAGTGCTCCATTTTATTTTGTGAATGATTATGATTTACGTTTTAGCTGTAAAGTTACGATACTTTGAGTTGTTAATCTTATTATTCATATTCACGGGCATGTAAACAAACCATTACTGTGTATTTGTGGTCAGTCACATGGTTCAGCTCGACCAATCAAAATGCGATGGGCAGGGCATGGTAATATAATGGATAATATGCGTGTATAAGCTTAGTTTCCTCATATACTACCATGTATAGTGAATCAACATTATCGATGAAATCCGAAAATCAATTTTTTGTACTCGTGCACTTTTTACCTGAACTTCAAGCAAGTACATTCACATGAATTATCACACACATATAATTGTAGATATAGCTTGTATTTAGGGGAAAATGTTAATAATTTGCCCAGAAGACTCCCATGTATTACGATTTTATATTTTTGGACGAAGCACTATATCGGCCACACTTTGCTATCCTTTACGCGGGGCACTTCAAAATTATAGCAAGTCAGAATGGGACTTGAACACATTGTGAGTTTGTTAGGGGGCACTTGAAAAAAATTGGGAACTTTTTTTGAATCTGTAGCCTTGGTAATAGTATTTTCTCAACTGAATACCTTATTAAAAGTTGACACTTTTTTGAATTGTTATGAAATCACTGTTGCTAACGGGATATTCTGAATTAAAATTAAATCCTTTGAGGAAGACAAATGATAGCGTTATGTTTACATAAGAATTTATTGATGTCAGCCATCCGTCCACTCATGTACAAAGGATGAAACACGAAGTTGTGTCTGCTATAACCTTAGGTATTTTCCCAATTGACATCAAGTATAATGTTTATTTATTTACATTTTGGGGATTCGGTTTCAGAAATCTCAAACAGGGTGTTCTTGTTTGTTGTCCTGCCTCGGTAAGGTAGCTTTTATTTCTGTTTAATGGTTTCTGTCTCGTTTTCTCACTGGATACATTGTAAAGACCTCACTCGATTATGGAACATAAATCTCGCTGTCCGTTTACCAATCGTGGACAATTATGACAGCTATTGAAAAACATAATCTTCGCTGCCTCTGTCAGTGTTTGACTTATTCAACAAGTTTATTTCTCTGTCTCATCCTGGCATATCTCTGCCCATTAGTTTTCCCTCTGTTTCTGTCTAAATCCTTGCCCAGGTACATCTGTAACGTCTCTCTGTCTGTTTTTGTTTTAATAATTTTTCCTAACCTATTTTCCTTGATTAATAGACGTTCATCATATGTCTTTGTGTATGCCTCTTTGTTTCGCCATGACATTTACTTGCGTGTCTCCTAAAACAGTTCGTCCGTCTGTCTGTCTGTCTGTCCGTCTGTCTGTCTGTCTGTCTACATCTCTCTCTTCATGACAATTTAGTCATAGATGTAATATTAAACCAGTTTGATTGTGTCAAGACAGGAGATGTATACTCAATATTCTCAGGCCTCATTATAAGCGATTGTAATTTTTCCAGTATTCCGGTAATTTAAATTGTCCATAGTGTTCAAGGTACTAGCACTTTGATTGATGCACGGTAAACGAGAAGCGAACACTTTGGTACAAAAACTACACTCATATTATGTAGTTTTCAGCCAGTGTTTTGACTGTGATGCAATTCACTGTATCGCTGAAACTGACATGTTTACATGCGTTGAAGCCCAAAACATACATTGAATATTACATATCGTCAACTAATTTTTACAATAGTATTCCACCGAATCGACTGTCTGCGAACTTGTAGCAGCTTCATGTCAGCTAATTTGCATAATTAATGATACTTTTTAATTGATCCATATATCAACCATGAAAGCAACAAGTGTAATGAAACCTGGAACAGATGTCGCCCATTATAACATTCTAGTAAACTGAAAGAACTATAACACTTTCATGTCAAATAATAGATAAAGCTGGAAGAACTAGGCTAGAGTTGTTGCGACTTGTTACAAAGACATGACAATATTTTGAGCGACCAAATTTTCATAAATTTGTTAAACTTATGAGCACATCTAAAACTGATGAGCTTCTGAATCCTTGTATTTCTGAAAACAAAGCTTTTAAGCAGAGAACGAAAGCTCTCTCACATCTAGTTGATTCATGATTGGAACACTACTTCATGTCAGCTAATTTGCATAATTAATGATACTTTTTAATTGATCCATATATCAACCATGAAAGCAACAAGTGTAATGAACCTGGAACAGATGTCGCCCATTATAACATTCTAGTAAACTGAAAGAACTATAACACTTTCATGTCAAATAATAGATAAAGCTGGAAGAACTAGGCTAGAGTTGTTGCGACTTGTTACAAAGACATGACATATTTTGAGCGACCAAATTTTCATAAATTTGTTAAACTTATGAGCACATCTAAAACTGATGAGCTTCTGAATCCTTGTATTTCTGAAAACAAAGCTTTTAAGCAGAGAACGAAAGCTCTCTCACATCTAGTTGATTCATGATTGGAACACTACTATGGTAATGTATATATTTATGTACCTTCTACCTATTTTGTATGTGACTAAGATATTTGTTTTGTTATCTCATTTATTTAAAACTTCTGTAACCCCCCTTGCCTATAGGCCGGGGGGCCTTGTAACGCAATAAATTAATCTGAACAGTATCGGAAAACATGAAGTAGGTGCGCATGCAAGCTAATCGCAAATTTGCATATTGAATGGCCGTTTTAATTGAAGCTACATATCAGCGGTGAACGTACCAAATCTTATGAATGTCGATACGGATGTTGCTCATGGCAACATAATATTACTCGAGAATTATAACCGCTCTTTCAAGGCGAAAGACAGATAATTTGCATATTTAACCAACTTTCAACATATACTTTTATATCTGGCTGCGTCAGATTTCATTATCTTTGCCTGGATCATAACAAGACATCGGCGTATCGTCAGGGAAGCTAGGAGTCAATTTACAGACAGCTGCGCCATTGTGTGTAGGGGGGCATTTTCGTCCTCAATTTGTTTAAATATTGACAATGTTTGAAATATCATTTGAAATATCGCGTATAATTGATGTCTGTGTTACAACGTTTTACCGTTCGAGAGTTGGCTGATGTGAGTTTACCATACATCTCTTTTCCAAAAATGTCATTGGTTTACATTAGTGATTTATAGTTCTACATATTCAAACAAACTAAAGACCAAACCTAATTCAAGTCTTGTCTCGCAATATAATCACAAACAGAAATTTGCTCTTTAAGAGACCAATGCAAATCGCTGTGCATTACTGTGCATTAACTAAATCTTACACATGCCTGTTTATCAACCGATCTAAATGTGTTAAATTTAGATCATAGTCGTTGGAGCAAAGGCGATGAAAGATCCGGAGAAGATGGTTTCAGAGTTTTGGAACTTTAGAATCTGAGAAGCATGACTGTTGAAAGAGATAGAACTACAGCACCGGGAAAAAAACTGCGGATAAAAGACACTTGAGTGTCAGGAGATGAAAACAACACACGGTTCAGGTTCGACCCTCTGTCAGTGAATGAAAAAAGATACCAGGTGTCAAGAGCTAAACGCGAGAAAGCATGGACGAATACATTAAAACCGAAAGCCAACAACCGAAAAGGAAACAGACAACCAATAGGACACAGAAACTACAGCATGTGAACTGAGAGCCAATCAAGGGAACAGTCAAAGAAAAAGCATCAAACTGGGCATTGATACCAGCTGTGATACCTAACTTCCCAGCTTGATAATAATTGACGACATCCTTGCAGTGACGATGACTGTTGACGCATTAATGTGAATCTAGCGAGACGTGTCTCTTAGCATTACAACGGGAGAAAGTCTAGGTTAATATTGACACGAGAGTTTCCATTTTCAGCCAAGTTCGTGTGGTGACAGAAATTCTTAACTGGTTCATGTCCCCTTCGACGGTATGACTTCGCCGCCACACTCAGAGCTTTTGAATTCGAAGAGTTGAAAAATGCATTCAGATCAAATGGCATCGTATTCATTTCATCTCAGTATTAGACTTGGCATACTCACTGTAGCCATTGTATTTGTCAGGAATATCGAGTTTTGAAGTCTTGACTCGTATTTCAAACGACATATACAGAATGATTCATCGTTGGAGGGAAAAACCTTATAAATATTGTTTTTGCCTTGACTTGATAAAAGCCCTGGAATTCGCATCGCTTTTTGAAGCTTGAGAATTTAGAAGTTGTCAATACCGTTTTGCCGTTTAATACCATGCCACTGTGACTGGACATATTATAGAGTGGTATAGCGAACTGTGACCATTTAAGTATTACTGTGATATTTGTTTCATTATTTTGTTTAATGTTTCGCTTTCTTTCCACAACGCTGCGCCTTCTGACCTGACTTTCTCCAACTTTTAAAGACCATCAATGCTCAACATACAGGCGAAGTTTGTACGACTTTGCTGAGAAACGTCGAAGATTTATAGTGTCAATATGTATTACAGCCCTGATGATTTTTGCATCAGTTCGTGCATTGAGATCTCTGGCACATGTGCAGGTATACAATCATTCAAGCATCCACTCCGACGATACTACTTTCTACACAGATAGGCCCGCCGGAAGGGTTCACAAACTCGAGAAATATGAAAGGTAATTCTAATTGTCGACGAATTACTTCAAGGAAAATTGTCAGTCGAGCAGTCACCCAGTATCCTACGCCTCAGGCTTAAATGTTGAGATGATTGTCTTGAAAAAGTAGTTGAATACGCCTGCGACTAACGAGGTGCGTATTGTTAAAGATACGTGTAAACATGTAGACAGACAGATAGACGGATAAATAGGCCTTAGTTTTCTTATATTGTACTTCATATTTGACTTCAAGGAGAGCTCTTTCCATCATCACGTGTCGTGACATCTCAAGTACATGCGCAGGTGTTGCATCGCTCAAGCAACCTCTGAAGCGATATACTCACACAAAAACCATATTGGGGAAAATGAAAAGGTAATTATAATTGCCCATCATTGAATACCAGGAATAATGTCATTTAGTGCGTCATCCAACATACCGCGTCTTAAACTCAAGCATTGTGATGATTTTCTTCAAAGAGGCACAGGTGTTTCTGCCAATGACCTACAAGTTTGCGCGCTTTTCGCTAGTTTTCATCGCTTCCGCTTTATTTTCAATGATAAATAAGTAATTTTATTAAATATTTTTGACTGAATCAGTCAAGGTCGAGTGTGGTGTGCTGGCTCTGAATTCACAGTGAATGGGAATCCGAGCTGTAGGTTTTCCATTGAATGCTGGGAAAAATACTAAGCTTTTCGCCCATGACATCATACATCCTCTAATATCCTATAAATGGTTGACCGAGGGCTCGGCACCTTGTCTGATTTAGTGCTGTCTGCAGACAGTCGACCCGTTACATCACCGCTTTAAAAGGAAAAAACTTTCCTAATCGTGGTAGTAAACTTTCCCAACCGTGATAGTTAGCTTTGCCAATCGTGTACAGTAGCAGAGAATATATGAAACGTAGAATGTCAACTTACCTGTGTTATGATGGCAGTTCAGTCCCTATATCTTGTCGACGGTTAATAAATCCTTATTAACTTATCAATTTATTTTGAAAGGGATTAATCTATTATTTTCCAATTAGGCATTCACGTCATCACTTTGTTAAATGGTCAAACTATTTTTGGTTCAAACTTTCTTAAGGAACTATTGTTAAAAAAGCACATCAACTGGTTGAAGCGGACACGCTCAGATTTTACTAATACAATTGCCATAAGAAGTCTATATATTTCTCTTGTTAGGAGTATCCTGGAGTCCTGTTCGGTAGTGTGGTCTCCACACCAAAAATCTAATATTGACAAAATTGAAGGAGTTCAAAAGAAATTATAAACATCAAGCTGTGAATCGAAATATCGGAACTATTAACGATTATATTATACAGATCGACCAATCAATGAAATTAAAATCCTGAATTCTGATTGCTGATTTCATCCTCTCAGATGTTGTTCCTTCTTTGTTTAAGAAGGGGCATATCGTTCTGCAAATCACTCAGCCGTTGTGTAATTCGTATCATCATACTATTTATCTACCGTAACTGAAACCCACCATCGCATATCACAACGGCGACTATCCATCATCGATGCAAAGTGGGCTTAGAAAATAACAGAAAATGAATAGAAAATGGTTTCCGGGAGTCGAGATTTCATAAACTGAATTCTCAAAGGGGTTTTAAAGTTTAATCACAAATGTCGTCATCGTATTGGGCTCATAGAATTGATTTGAGTAAATCCAGGCGGAGAACTGGGTTACCTGTATCCATAGTCACCATCGCTATGACCTTCCCCTAGCCTTTCCTATTGTAAATTCATTATCCCACCTGTCACGCAACGCTTACTTTCTTAAATAACGGACATATAAGCCCACTCAGTGTTTTGCGTAAGCTCTGAAAATCGTGATAGCAAACGTGTTTATTTGCAGCTCATGCGATGGCGATAAGAAGACAGGTGGAAAATCTAGGCGCCTACAGCATCTGCGAGTCTCGAATCGCAAGAGAAATCCCTTCCCACGTCTTCATCTTTGACATTCATGAATTACAAATGATGACAATGGAATAAAAACTACATCGTTGGTCATGTACATGGCATCCTGGAGCGTTGTACTTGTTTGTGCAGTCTGCTACGACGGAGACGATACAAGAGTACTTGATATCCGCGTGGTACTGAGAAAAGTCGGGGCATATGGTGATCTCGATTACCAAATTCAAAATCTCACCAATTTCCGGTTCAGACATTGTGAACATCGACTGACTTATCAGTCCACTGTACGAATCCTTGTAAGGTTGTTTTTTTCATGCCAATGCTTTTCTTTAATCTTATCGTCTTTCTCTTTGATATTTTTTTACCGATGCAAGGATATCAAAGGCTGTCCTTTTTATAACACTGCATGCTGGGGACTCCAAAAATTAATCACAAGGGGTGAAATTTGAGCAAAGTCCTTAATGTGAATATTACAGAAAATATGTTTCTACACTTCAAAAATGAATTTACTATTCCTGTTGATACGAATAAAATATATTCCACTTTTTACAGCCATTAAAATGTGTAGAATGAATATTTCAGCATACCATGGTGCCAAAACAGAATGTGTAAGTAAACACAAATGTTATTCAGCGAGTTTGCACCCAACAGGTTGTTGACAATAGCGTTTAAGTATCACAACAATGACAGTAATGATGGCAAAGAAATACCTTTGCCTATGTTGAGCTTAATTCTAACCGAGTGAAAAACGCTGAAAAGAGTTTCTGACACTTACGTAATTATGCCTAGCGTTTGGTCGTATGAGGACATGAGTGCTGGTCACGAAAATGTGTAAGATACGAAAAATTCTGTGCAGTGAAGAACAATTAAAGGCTGACGTCTTATGGTAGTCTTCTTCTAAATCTGTATGGTCACAAACTTTGTCACACAAAAAGGCAACTTATCGCCATTAATGGAATATGATATACTTATATATATATATATATATATATATATATATATATATATATATATATATATATATATATACATACATACATACATACACATATATATATACATACATACACATATTTATATATATTTTCCATTAATCGCGATGTGTATATATATATATATATATATATATAATTTATATATATATATATATATATATAATTACTTCAAGTATAAATTATATTAAATTACTTCAAGTACAAAATAATAATATCTGTTACTTAACTGAAAGTTTTATGCATCTTGAAATCTTCAGACGGTTCTAACTTTCCCATACAGATAGACAGACAAACAGACAGACAGACGGACGGACGGACTGTCGGACGAACAGATAAATAGACGGGAAGACACAACGAAGAGACGACGGAATGAGCCTGATATCTCATATATGATTCTTGAGAACACATTTCGTTGGTGTATCACTCATTACATAATAGGCAATGTCTTAAAGATCCTAAGGAAATGTGAGGAATTCTTTCTGCTACGTTTTCAAAAGGTTATGGTACATTGAAGCTATTCTTCTTTACCACTTATATTTTGGTAAAAGGAAATTTTCAATAATCTGTTTCGTAATGACGAGTAATAATCAGCGTTGGTCATAATGCACTTTTTCTTATAGAAAGATTTGTGATTTTAATCAATTTCAGTATAGTATGCAACGTTTTCAAGGTTACAGGACACGTTTGTGGAGAACTCAAAGGTGTCTCTGACCTCAAAGTTGTCCCATATTTTCAGTCGAACTTGATTTCCTTGCAGTCTAATTAAATTATTGTTGTTAAGTCTGCCAGCCATGACATCCCACCGCACACTTCGTTGCAATTCTGAAAATCGCTGCTAGTCTTGTAACACCTTTGTAACCCAATAATCGTGCCCTGAAAACTCGGAAGAATCTACGAAACCGCCAGATTACTATACATGCACATGCTTCACTGACATAAACAAGCGGCGATCGCATTGGCACGTAGTTTTACAGAATGCTCGCCAAACTACCCCGGATGTAGCGAAAATCCAGGTCACAAGCTACACTGAATTTGATTCAATTCGCTGTACTTGTTGCGTACTCTTAAATCGTTGAAGTCGAAGACATATAGTAGTTATTGTTACAAAACTTACAGTCAATAAATTCCCGTAATTGCGTGACGAATTGCCTTGTGCGAATGTGTGGCTTTGCATCAAGGTAGATTTCATAACGATGTGTTTGTTAGAAAAAATAAAACATATTATCTCGGAGAGCTGGAGAGGGGGTGAGGAAGGGGACAGAAAAGGCGTAGACGGGGACCCTTGCATCATCATTATCGTCAGAAGTTTTTTCTTCTGTTTTGCCCCTTTTTCAGAAACGATGCATTTAAACTGTCAAGATGTTCCGGCATTCAACTAAGATCTTCACACCGCACACTGTGTCGCGCCAGGCAGATCTGGACACAGCACTCTATCACTCTTTACCCGAAACACCTAATGTATATTACAAGCCATTGTGTTAAATCTTACTTTTCCCATTACCCTAAGGTAGGGGAGACAGTATTATGTATCCACAACGGTTCGGTTCTGCTCGAACGCACCTATTCGCAATCTACCCTGTCGGTACGATTTTGATTACACCGTTAGATTCTTCATCTTCCCCATAGGCGGTGATTATCCCTGCTATGAACAAGTAAGGCTGCGTTCACAAAAAAGGTGAAGGGGGTTGGAGGTTTTCAGGGGGGATTCGAATATTTTCGGGGTAGTACAGGGGTACTTGAAAGTCTTGCTCTACCTATAGGGGCGACCTGAAATATTTTTGGTTCCCTTTTATTTTTTACATTTTCCGATTCCAAGGTTTGATCGGTTATTCAATGAAAACTGAATTACAATTTAATGTCATCCCATTGTTCTACTGTTAGTAATAATTAAACAAAATCTAGAACAATTTTGTTACGTTTCATGACTATTATCTCGAAAAAATCTAAAAATATATGATTTTTTGTAAAAGAAAACAAACATGTGGGCCTAGTAACGGGCAGAAGCTGCAATTGTTGATGATTTTTTCAATATTTTATGCAATATTTCAAATACAGTTTCTTGCTGCCTTCGTACAATATGCTGGAATACATATTCAGTTTGTCGACAAAGCCTGTAAATTTGCATAGGTTAACAATTGAATTAGAGTCCAGACTGAAAGTGATTTAATCGTTAATGATACAAATGCACTATACACATACACAGGCTGTATTAGCAAGCTAAATACTGGACAGTTAAACATGCTGTAGGGAGTAGAACAAGAACTTAGTTGTATAAAATGAACAAACATTGTCAAAATTATCAAAGTTAATACAGCTTCCCTGCTACTGCTGTGTCACTGTCACTGCATACAGGCAGTGACAGAGATAGCTCTGATTCTGATATATGAAGACAAGTTTAAGTCAAATGACGCTCATGGCAGTGAAATATACATGAACTCAAGATCAGGCCAGAGAGCAACACATGATATGGAAGACAATGAGACTTGAAAGTATCAGGAATTTTTGAATTCTTGCATATGAGAATAATGAAATATTAACGAAAAAGAATGGGGTCACCATGCCTGGTTTTCTAAATTTTCAAATTCTCGTCGTAAAATAACACAAGAGTAAACTTGGAACAGTAAAGACTCTAATTTAAATAAAAAATGTGCAAATGTATGGAATTATTTATTTTTACCAAATTTGCCATAATTACACCAAAATTTTCAGCGATAAAACGTTTATTTTATGGAATATTTTAACCTTCCAGTATTGTCAATTTTGAGCAGCATCTAAGTCATACATGTCTTGTACTTTTGAAAAAAAAAATTGGTAGAACTCTGTTAGCACTTTCTCACAATATGGCAAAATAAAGTCAGGAATTCACAATTTGCATACTCTCTCATGATCATCATTTAGTGTGCTCGTCAACAGGTGCCATTGACCTAGCCAGAGTTTGATTGACTCAAATCGACTTAGACTGATAAATCCAAAAAGTCCACTAATGCGTTGAAAAAAATGAATCAATTTTAGGAACTTTTGCCTTAGTAATATAGCTCTACAAACTAATAACAGATAGTGTCGAACATCTGCAAGCAGAACTTCCCAATACATGTTTATTTTCACTTCGCGTGCATCCCTCATAAAAATGTGGATATAGAATAATTAGGGCGGAAGACTTTAAACATTTTGATCATACAGACGGGGGAGACTTCAAATTTTTTTAGGGTATTGAGGGGCTCTGAAAAAATAAATTAGGGGTATTGAGGAGGGCTCTGAAAAATATAAGATTTCAATCGCGATTCCTCCAGCCCCCCCCCCCCCTCGGGTTTTTGTGAACCCAGCCTAAACGAAGGCCTGGCGGGCTGTTCTTGCTTTGTACGTGCATTTATACCACGAATGCTGCAATTTGGTGGAAACCTTAGTCTGTAGTAACCAATTTTCCCGTTCTTTTGCTATCGAATTACACTAACGCGCGTATAGGATGTTGAACTGTTTTCAGCTCACAATAAGAATGGCCGTGAAGCTTTGCTCTTTCCTTAACACATGTATCCAGGAGATAAGACTGTGTGCGATGTAATGATTTGCACAAGGAAAGATTTATATGTTGACAAGAAGTATAAGTATTACCCGAAGCCATAAAACTAGTTAGGTACAGATAATGAAGTCATTATGGTAAAATTAAAAATCAGCATGAAATCAGCATGAGTTGTGGTACGAATTTACATCGGCGCCGTTTCTGCTGTACAACCGACGTGCGTGCAATCAAGCCCATCGCTTGATAAGTATGAGTAAGTCCCGGGGTGTAGGGGTCTCCTTTACCTATAATCTTAAGTATAGGCCGTACTCTGCGCATGCGGGCAGATTTCTAATTATTTCAAGCTGAAATGTTAGTTTGGAAATGTAAAGCTTTAGCACTATATATCTTCGCTTGCATCAGTTGCATGAACAGACATGTACATGAAACAGCGCCATGCTGTAGCGACAGTGAGAAACCCCAAATGACGTGATGACATACACATGTCAAAATAAGTGAAACACCCCATAGAATTAGTGAGAAATCCCATATGACGTAATGGCATACACGGGTAGAGATAGTGAAAAAAACTCCAGCGAGGGGGGGGGGGGTGCGAGTGCAACATTTTTACGGGGCGATGATGTAGGCAGGGGGCCGTAGGGAGGGTGAAAGTCCACTTATCCAAGACCGGAAATGGTGCTGGGAGAGGGTTTTTGGGAGGAGGGTAAAAATGGTGCATTTACCCCAACCCCGTCCCCTACCCCTGCTGCTCGTAGTGGCGAACGCATGTAGCGTTAGTGAGAAACCCTATACGACGTAATGGCATACCCATGTATCTTCAGATATGGTATGGTTATTACTCCTATTCAATGAAACTTTATGATATTGATAATGACCCATTTTCGACGACGCGGATACATAAACGTGTACCCACTCTCAGAGACACGTCATGCCAAATGACAGATGCGGCCGTTGCTGACACCCCTCTCTGTAGTGAAACAGTTCTGAGTCACAATCGGACTTCACTCCACCAATTGGGAAAGTCACTTTCCATGAAGTCGTCATCTGATGAAAGCATAACTCTAACAGCTAGTATCTGCAGTCTCCTAGAATTTCTCCAATCTCGTTCTGTCTGTCTGTCTGTCTGTCTGTCTGTCTACACTAATCTGATTATCATACCGAGCTTCATACGTGGCAGCGTATCTGGTATTTCAAAAAAAAAACAGTTCTTCGCTTGGTACGGTATACACTCACACTATGCTGGTTCTATGAGCTGGTAAGTAGGTCACATTTGATGATTATCAAGCATAGTACTGCGGTTCGTTCTCCTAAAATTGGTGAAGCCAACAAACTGTTCTAAAAAAGCTCTTCATTAGCGAATTCTCGGCCGGTGCAGGACGAATTTATCATATCAAGATGCGGTGTGTGATTTTTCGGCATTTGTGAGCTGAGGAATGGTCTTCTCTTGCTAAACCGGCAACTCGAAAAAGCCAAAAATGGTGGTATAATTATGAGTGAGCTAACCCAAACCCAAACCACTGATTAAGGGGAATGCATGTGGCGAAGAGATGACACCGGGAACTTTGTAGTAGACGGCGAGTGGGAGATTGGGGAAAGGTGAAGTTGGGAGATTTCTAGGCGGGGATTTTGAAGAGGGGATAGAAAATGTGTTTTTGGGTGATTCTTTTTTAATCTGTAGCGGGAGGACAGCGACAAAAAGCCACAATTCTCTCTCAAAATTTATGTGTTAGAATTTAATAGAAATACAAATGAATAGAATGAATGTAAACCAACATTTCTCAAGGTCGGCTGTTCCCTGTAATATAAGATTATATGACCCCATTTTCACAGATTCATTCATTTTTATGTAGTTATTGATCCCAATAAACGTGCTCTAATACCCCCTTTACACTGTTCTTTCTTTATTTTTACCTCACTGCGTCATAGGCCGTAACTCTGTTTTTATGGAACAGCTGCCGGATCGAGTAAATTTCGTAAAAATATATTGGACTACTTTACATACATGTCAATAATTTTCATAATAGTTACAAACACCAGAGACAAGAAAACACGCTCTATTAGACACTGCATTGCCCAGAGAAGCTAAATAATTTTTTTATTCAAGACATGGGAAAGTGGAGTCGTTTTCGGTGCTTCCATAATTTTTTTTCAAATTAGCAAAGTCCCCAAAATATAAAGTTAAAAGTAAATTATTCATTCGGTGTATGTCTGCTCTTCTCCTAAGGCGCTTTAAATAAAATTTTTTTGTTTACCGTCCGCGTGCTGGTAGGTGTTCAGAGAAAATTAAGAAAACAAACACAATGTTAACACTATTACAAATAAAAATATTGTTTTTCCGAAAGGAACCAACCTAGAAGTGAGCTTATGTTGATACGCTTGTTCTTTTTGCCTGTTTTTGTTTCTTCCCTGATTGGCTGGTAGGTTTTTCAAAACTCCAAGGACGGCAAACAAAGAATTTTCCTTAAATACCGACATTTTTTTAAATACCACTTTGTTGATGTTGACAATTGAACTCAAGCCCCGACCTGAATTCGATAACCAACAGTAACAACGGAAGACAGCCATATACAGATACACTAAGTACTTGGTATTCAAATACGATGCAAGAAGAAGACTATTCTTGGGGAAAATGTCAACAGACATAATTACTGGGCCTTTAATCTAGAGCGTTGCCGAAAGGACCCTGTCCAATTTTCTCCGCATCACTGGCGCTGTCTCTTATCGCACAGAGAGTTGGGATATTCCCTGCTAGGCATATAGAGACTGTACTTATACTACTTAGAATCGTTCTGGGAAAAAACAATTTCCTGCAATACTAAGCACTTGTATATCGACATTTGTCTTTAACAGGTTAACGACTCCTGGATGTCTCACGCTATGGGTGGCAGCATATTTAACTCGTCGACAGATTTTTAGAGTACAAAACCAGGAAACGACAACGGCCAAGTTGAATACATTACATCAAACGGCGTACCAAATAACTTTTGATTGGAAACCGGAGATGCAACGACTGCCGACGCTTTAGCGAATTTACCAATTAAAAGGAGCACTTCCACAGGCAGCCATTATTTGCAAGATCTGTATTCGTATTTTAAGGGAGTCCAGCAAGCACATTCACCGATTTCATTACATCGAGCGCTCTTAATCGTTTGATATCTGATGCTGTAAAATTTACGTGGAATGGACTTAGCCGAGCGTTCACAGATAAAACCACAATGCGGATGCAACGTTGTGATGGCCAGTTCGTAATTTCATTACTCCAATGCATTTGTCATTTGTTAATGTGTAGGCTCCTTTCCTGAGGCTCAGTGTTGCAAATCTGTCATCACCAACGCCCTCGTTGTGGCGCTGTTCTGTAGAAGAGTGAAAGAGACTGAGTAAGTGGTTGGTTGATCGCCAGCGATTGATCATAATCCAAGAAGTGGGGCTTTTGGATGTAGTAGTCACCTTGTCACACCTTGCATCATAAAGACGGACCACGCGAACGGTGAATGAAGTAAAGATCGTTTTCTGCTGAGCCGTAATTTCTTTCACTTTCAAATCACGTAACCGACTGTTTTCTTGAATATGCGTGGTAGCAATTGAATGCGGACTGAAGCGTGATGGATTTATTTGTTACGAGTTGTGGTCCGGTGTTTCGACTCATACTGCGTGACGGCTCAGATGATGTGAGATCCCCGACGGACTAACTGTGGAGGCTTCGAGTCAACAATAATTGTTCGCCGTGTCATCCCGACGTCTCTTCTTTCTGAATATACCATATGAAATCAGATCTCAGGCATAGGAAAATCTGGATCGCTGATTAATTAAAGGAGATGCTGCCTGTCTTGCCTGACTCGTCCAAGCCTGCTATGTTCTGCTTCTGTGTGTAATCAAGGCCATCATTGGGATCACTGCCTGCGAAAGTATACCTGACGCGATGAAATCAAGTTTCTTCGAATATTAGGATTCAGTAACGCCGCTAACGATTGTAAGATGTCGCATAAAGGGCTGTACAACGCTACGCTCTCTGGTCTCGATATCCCTGCGCGATGGGAACAGATATTTTGGCTGATTTTGACAATTGTCATAATGACTTCGATATTTTTCACCAACGGACTAGTGATGGCGTCGGTAATTGTATCGAAGAAGCTGCGAGAGAGGTTATCAAACCATTTTATACTCAATTTGTCCATCGCAGACTTCAGCTGCAGCCTTTTCATGTTGCCCTTCATGATGTTTTCTTTCTGGCACGGACAGTGGCCCTTCGGTCGACTCTTGTGTAGTCTGATAATGACCCTGAACGTTGGGCTAACTTCGCAATCGGCCTACGGCACAATGCTCGTCAGCATAGACAAGTTCATATTCGTCATCTACCCTTGCATTACCATCGCCTCGTGACGCCGACGCGAGCGAAGCTTGCGATCGCGTCCACCTGGTTACTGTCGTTTTTGGTAGGCGGTGTTGGATGCATGACGAGATGGGCCGAGAATCCAGACCCCTCGTTGAATAGCTACCCGCCGCAATGCTTCACTTTGAAGACCGAATACATCTGCGTCGTCTTCGTTTTGACGAACCTGATTCCAGTCTCGATCATTGCCTTCACCAGTTTTCACATCTTCCGCGCGATAAGGCGTCAGTCAAAGAGAATCACGCCGTGTTCGGTTGGGGAGTCTGTGGATGTCGGAAGCGAGGCTACAACCTCTGAACAGAAAGAGTCACGAGAAGAGCATCGGGCGCATCACCAGCAACACGAAAGCCCTCTCAAATCAGATTCCCCGAACACGCTCACAGTAATCGACGTTGAAATGGCCATCGAGAACGCATATGAAAACGGACGACCCGGTATTCAAAACAGCGTTCACTCCGTGCCTGGCCAAGAGGATGCGCTACCTGACGTGCCAATTAGTTGCCTCCCTGCGGCAGAACAAGAAAGAGCTATCGACCAACCGGTCGCGGATCGTAATAGAGCGAAAAGTAAGATGAAATTTACACGGAATGGTACCAGAGTTCTGAACAAGACTGAAATAAAGGCAATAAAAGGAATAGGTCTGGTAATTCTAAGCCTTTTGCTCATGTGGAGTCCGTTTTTCATCGTGTTATCCGTGGCATCTTTCTGTGTAGATTGCAATGTTGCACGGCCCCTGAAACTGACTATCATGATCGCCTTTTGTAACTCGGCTCTAAATCCGGTGTTGTATGCTAAAAACAAGGACTTCCGACAGGCCTACGGTCAGATTCTTCGCAGGTTTTGTCCGGCGTCGTCCAACCTGGCAAGTAACGCGGACGACAGGACCCTCAGTGAAGTCACGCGTTTCAACGGAGGAACAACGGCAGTCGCCGTGACATCCCCTGGACGAGGACGATGAAATTGATCTTATGTAAATCTTGACGAAGAGCCGCACGTTCTCAAACATGAAAGGACGGCACCTGAGATTTACAACATAGACAATGAACCTTTCAAATAATAATGGGTGCCTTGATGAAGTAGGCTTTTCACCGCTAATCAGATATTCACTTGTTACAGTCATACATGATGAACTCATCATCACCGGATGCTACACTCACAAGCCACATCACACACGTACATCAGCAAATTTGCGTAATTTGTTACAATTAGTGATTTCTTATCGGTCGATTGTAGAATATCTGTCGTTTGATTGGAAAGGTTGTTTAATGACACAACGTGAAAACAAACTGCGTTACTCAAAAAACTGAGACAACTCATGTTATAACCTAAATGTAATAATCTACACAAATGTAATATCAACCGCAATTGCAATAAAATCAACCACAAATGTAATAAAACAGTCAACCATCATGTAATAACCCGCAACCACAAATGTAATAAACAAATTAACCATAAATGTAATAAAATTCAACCATAAATATAATAAACTTGAACTTGCATTATGTGATCATTTATTTATCAATGCCCTGAGTAAATAATGAACTTTAATAAGACTTGTGCAATGTTATTGCATACTTTCCTGAAACTAGGTTTCCTTTCCGAAGTACAGAATAGAATACTTTGAGAACACTATCAGAAAACGGCGAGGTACCTATATGTGACACCTTTAGATAATGGAAGTGGAACAGCAGTTCTAGACACTGATAATTACATAATAAGGAAGCGTCAAAATAACTCGTCAACCAGTGATACCACACAAAGTTTATGACAGATGACTCAGAACAAATAACAGAGAAATATAGAACCTTAGAAACTTACGACACAAAACATGTTGACGAGAACATATATCTATATTTCAATCTAGTAAAACAATACGAACACTACCTTGAACACAGTAGAACAAAATTAGACATCCTAGCATCCCCAGTGAAGGAACAAACTTCAAGTGGGACAACATAGGAATACAGACAATCTATCGATTATTCCACACAACTTATCCACTGAAGACGAATTTGAGGCGACTGATTAGGAAAGTACGGCAAATTTCGAAAAAATGGCCTTAAAGGATCGTAGTGTTATACAGTCTCCTCCATTCTGGAGTAGAGACTGCACTGACATTCAGATTACAGCTGTGTCTCGCAGCGGCCAATCAGTTCTGTACACAAACTAGGAAAACGTAAAATACGCGAAACACACTAAACGCAAACAATTAACATATGAACAATGTGTGGAGTTGCTTTGCTTATTACATAGATAAATATTTAAGGGCTAATTCCTCCTTTGCAAAGACAAAATAGATTTATTACATTTATGGTTGACAAGTATTACATTTATGAGTGATTTTTTTATTAAATTTATGGTTACAATTTATTACAATTGTGGTTGGTGTTTTTATTACATTTATGGTTGAATTTTGTTACATTTATGGGTGATATTACATTTATGGGTGCACCTTATTACGATTGTGGTTGATGTTACATTTATGGAGATTATTAGTACATTTATGGAGGTTACTGACAGATGGCACCTCGGGGAAAGAAATTCGGACTCTCAAACTTTTACAATTCTTTTCTGATCTACCACGTGTGGGGGTTCACTTTATAAGCTCTTGGTGTAAGAAAACGTTTCACCGTCTTAGTTTGTCGAAAATTTTATTTTCCTCGTAGAGTTAACAGAAGGATGGCGGCCATTTTGAACTTTAAATGTCGGTAAATCTTGGGTAATTTGTTTCTCTTGTACTAAAATTTGCACGGTGACCCCCGATTTTTATTCTTTATTTTGAAAGAGAACATTTGAACGATTCCTTGGGGAAAGTTTGAGTCTTTCACTTTCAAGGCGCATACTACCTTAACATCGATACAAAAAGAATGGTGTTTAACACTTGCGTTTTTTTTGTTTTTTTGTTTTTTTTTGCTTTGTTTTGTTTTCGTTTGCAAAAGAGTATATCTAGTCAATAGATATATCGGCTACACGATCCCATTTTATAAATCGTTCGTCATATCAAAGAGTGTGACGTCAGTCTAACCATTTTGATTTTTTGTTTACAGTAACGACGGTAATGTCCCAATAATTACAAACTTTGCATCAAAATTAGCTTTCAGCAGAGTCACTTATATTCGGATGATAAATTAATAATTTTGACTGTTCATCATAGAATAAATTCGTTCATTTGAAATCAATGCCCTTCTTTTTTCATTACAGATAGAATGCGCCCCGGGAATTCCAAAATTTTTCGAATTCTTATCTTGTTGGGACCCATTTTAAAGCTTTTGCAGTGAAAAAAACACAACATTTTACTGTTTTGGTTATTTGAAAATCGAAAACTGCATTTTTCGCCACTGAGTTGACACTCAGGGATGGCGGCCATTTCGAATTTTAAACATCGGTAAATGTTGATACATGTAATTTGTTTCTCTAGTTCCAAAAGTTGCGAAATGAAACATGATTTTATCGTTGAGCTGGTATAAGAAAATGGTTGAAAGCTTCATTGAGTGAAGTTTGACCAAAGATAAAGTCTTTCACTTTCAAGGCGCATACTACCTTGATGTCGAAGTTTCGCGAGACATGATGTACCATGGTGTATAGTCGAATTTCTATATATATATATATATATATATATATTATATATATATATATATATATATATATATATATATATATATATATATATATATATATATATATATTGGGTTTACTAACCATCAATGGCGGACATTAAATTTCCACTATGTACAGAATGTAGGTAGTATCAGATTCAATCTGATAAAAACTAGGTGTAGAAATGTGATGTATGCACCACTTTTTCTTGTTATTTGTTATTCCCGTCTGCTGATAGTCACATTCGCTGGAGAGAGAGAGAGAGAGAGAGAGAGAGAGAGAGAGAGAGAGAGAGAGAGGAGGGGGACTGTCAGCTCACGGGAACAGCAAAGAGCAAGCACGTGTGGAAATGTCGCCATCTCTGCATCTGATTTAATCAGACTGGTATCAGAGTGTGATGCATCGGCATCCTTATACAGCCTGTGTAATGATTTTTAGCAGAACGGCAATCGTCAACATACATTTACACACGATTACACGTGTTGGGATGGTATAACATTAATATCCAAACACAGATTGTGTTTGTAAGTTTCATTTTACGACAAACTACGTGCCTTGATAGGAAAGGAAGAGGGTGTACGTCTATTTAGTGTATATTTACATTTACATTGATGAATTAAAGATAGGTTGTACTTACAAAGAACAGCGAGCTTTCAAGCTGTCTACAGATACAACATATATAGCATAGCATGTACCGGCATAACCCTTTATGGAGGTCGTTAACTTGCTTATAGTCAGATGTGTGTATCGCTGCGCTCATTGAATTGTTTTCAATTTATTTCAGAGCTCAACGCTATGTAAAATTAGAACACAATCTCACTGCCGATAATTTGTTTTATTATTATAGGAATGACACTAATGCTACACTTGAAACGACGAGCTTATCGTTCTTTACGACACGGAGTACGTTTTCCAGACGAATGCACTGTAGCGCATACAAGAGCATAGCTATTTTCACCATGGCAACAGTAATGCGTTATATCTTTCTTTATCTCGTCGTCCAAGTGAAACTTGGGGACATTAAAGTTTCAACGCTTAGTGTGCTTTGTTAAAATTGTATGTCAACCACAGCTGTATGATTGATATTCCTAAAGCAAGTTCAAACACTTAAAGCTTCTCGTTTCGTTAGTACACGCAACATTTTGGTATCGGTTACCTGTTTTGTTGCGTGCATTCTCATCGTCAATCTTTATTGACGAAAGTTGCTCGAATTGATTTCGACGAAATGTTGGTGTATTTATAACGCTTACGCGACATTGGGCGAATATTCGCCATTCTTTATTGGACTGCACTGAGGCGAATTACAATTTCAAGTTGTATGGGTTTTTTTTCAATTTTGTGAAAATATCAAAGGCTATACTTTATGGCATAACACGCATTTAATGTCAGCTTGAAATATGAAATGAATGGTTATTTTTCTCAGAAAACATTCGCTATGATACTGTGCTTTCTGAACAACGATGTGTAGGTAAAAAGTCTGCAACGTGATTGTGTGAAAGACATTAATTTTCGCTGTACAGTTCAAATGGCGATTCATGTTGCAAATGAAAAAGACGATTGCCCATATTGGCTGTGCGACGTTATAATCAAACTCGGACTTTTAAATTAGTCGCAAGCTAATGGATTATTCAACCCGCAGTATTTTGAGGATTCGGTTTTGCATCCATTGGTAAAAAAAAATACTGCTACATTGAGAATAAGAAAAATGAAACACTAGTATTTAGATCAAATTTCAGAGACCTTCCCGACTGGAATCGTGATCAGCATTTTAGACTCTGAAAGTCTACAATGCTCGAAACGATGAACTGAACAATAAAATCGCTCCTAGTTCGGTCTGTCTTTGTCTGAAAGTGGAAGTAAGATAAATCAGTGTATTTGAGAACTCTTTTTACTTAAATTTGAGCTGTCAGATAGCGCTTCGTGTTCGTCTTTAAACATGATGGAAAAGCTTGGCGGAAAGGCTTGCAATTTTGCACCGACTGTATTAAAACAGTGATCTCTAAAGATAGGTATTTTCGTATGTAAGTCTAATACGTGTGCTTTACTTCCAAAGACTAAGTAACTCGATTTCGATGGTTGGAAACTGTCATTGACAAATATGCATGGATACGGATGACAAATTTGCTGTTGAACTCATTGTTCGAGCGTCCGGCACAATTGCATAATGCAATTTTGTAGTGATAGTAATACTGATATGCAGATAATCGTGTATTTCAGGATATGCTTAATATATGGCATACGTAAGACTTTCTTGCACGACTGGACGGCGACGCGGTTTTGTTTATTTTTTTTCGAATACAGGTATCTTCAGGTGCCTGTCAGCAATTTCACATGGTGCGATTACGATAAGTCACCCTTCTTTCACACAGGTTGTGCTATAGCTGGTGGTGAAATCAGTCCCTCCGACATCCATGTCGAGATAATTTCTGTCCCTCCGGCGTCTTTCTTCGCAAATCGGATTGCAACTGTTCTCTATTGAATTGCAACTACGAGGAACCTGTTCGACGCCCTTTGCTCATTCTTCGTTTTTTTGAGCCCAGAGCAACGTAAGTGCTTAGAAAATTTCGAAAGAATTAAAAGATAACATTTCCTCTTATACACCTACAGATAATGACGACCGCAGATAAGCTAAGCGGCAAACAAATGACTCAATAGTAGGACAAAAAGTTACATGTACGTGTCGGCCTGGAAAAATGTCCAAAATGTGCAGCTTCAAACTCTAATGTTATGTTAGATTAGTTTTTATTTTTCATTTTTTAGGGGAAAAAGGTCACATCCAATTTATTTTTTTAAAATTAGATCTTATTCTTGCAAGAAGGAAATCAGGCCGACTGATATTTTTTGAAAGTAAGTGTACACTTAAATCACGGTGCTTTCCTCGTCAAGAAACGAAAAGGAAAATAGACTCCCGTGTCACGCAGGTTGGTAGCCACTGCATTTGTGGACACCATGCCTGAAGATAACCTATCACATCATTTTGTATCAGCTTGAAGTTTACCTTTAATTTTGTATCAGCTTATAGTTGACACAACATTTTGTATCGAGTTGTAGTTTACGGTTCATTTTGTGTCAGTTTGTACATAGTTCACGCTTCAATTTGTGTCAAGCAGTAGTTTACGCTTCATTTTGTATCAGTTTGTAGTTCACGCAACATTTTGTATCAGATTGTAGTTTACGCTTCATTTTGTATCAGTTTGTAGTTTACGCTTCATTTTGTATCAGTTTGTAGTTCACGCAACATTTTGTATCAGATTGTAGTTCACGCAACATTTTGTATCAGTTTGTAGTTCACGCAACATTTTGTATCAGATTGTAGTTCACGCAACATTTTGTATCAGATTGTAGTTTACGCTTCATTTTGTATCAGTTTGTAGTTCACGCAACATTTTGTATCAGATTGTAGTTTACGCTTCATTTTGTATCAGTGTAGTTCACGCAACATTTTATATCAGATTGTAGTTTACGCTTCATTTTGTATCAGTTTGTAGTTCACGCAACATTTTATATCAGATTGTAGTTTACGCTTCATTTTGTATCAGTTTGTAGTTCACGTAACATTTTGTATCAGGTTGTAGTTCACAAATGAGGTCCACATGCATAACATTGCCATCAATATATATAACTATAACTATTATAACTTCACCTCGACAGAACAAACATTATGACGCAAGGAACCACTTTTTTGAAATACTGCTTTCTGTACACAGTTATTTTTGAATCGTAATTGATTTTTTACTTCAAAACTCTATGTTTTATACATTTTCTAATGAGATGTAACTGAACATTTGTGTATAAGATGTATGCATATGATCACTACGCTCACAAGCTAAACATAATTTTTCTCGCTAATAAAGTATGTTGGAGTATAAAGTATCCGCCTTATTATCGCTGTACATCGCGTATAATATGCAATGCTATTGATGGCAAAGTAATTCATGTCCGAACTATGCTGTTGTCAACAATAACAACACTGAACAGTACATACAGGTTGTATTTACAAGCTGAGCACTCCAGAATGGTTTGTCAATAGGGAGTAATTAAAAAAAAACTGTATTTAAAAGACTGAACAAAAATCATGGAAAATACATTGAAAGCTACAGAGGATGGGTGTCAGTATCTTTGACGATTTAAAGAAAGAACCTGGTGTGATTTCGGTCACATCATTATTTTTCACAGCGGTGCCAGAGTGGTAGCGGGACCTCATATCGCAATTTTTTCCATACAACCTGATAATTTGACAATTACTTTTATGGGACCCCAACGTCGCGGATTTTGCTTGTAGAGTACTGATAGGTGTTTCAACGTGTTAGTGGCTGGAAGGCGCTCAAACTGAAGCTTGAATTAATGACAGGGTCTGAAGGTTGGACAAAAGACACATTCTCACGAATCTTTGAAATCTTGGCACGAAAGAACTTCAGGAAGTCCGGGAAAGTGGATGAATCAAAGTCCTGGGAGATCAAAGACGGGGCGCCCTTTAATTCCTGTAATACTACATGTGATGTGTATGAAGAAATCCAAACTTTGAAGAGCACACCAGTTTTGCTTGTTACCAAACTTTGAAGAGCACACCAATTTTGCTTGTTACATAAAGATCAAGTTAAGTTAGAATGTGGCAAAATTTCAAAGAATCTCTCAAAAAAAAGACTAGAAATAAACGTCCACGACTGCATGCTTTCTCTACTTGACAACATTCATAATAGCCGGTGAGTTGACCTTGCAGCGCCCTCAGACACGTCATGCCCATTAAACGTTATGTCACCGATGACGTTCTGTCCTGTAATTCATTTCAAACATTCACAATACACAGAGAGCATCGTTAGGTGGGCGGTGGTCATGTCTTTACAATAAGAGGTTATTGAACTCGCAGAAGCGTCGAGATTCCGAATGTTTGTGACTATAGCTCTCCCTGCAGGGTTGACAGGAAAAATGCTCCTTTTCATGTCGTGATTGTGAGATTAAAAAATATTTAAGGAAGCTGTGTATGATTATCTCCATTCCATCAAAGCGAACCGTTCAGAGTCGATGGATGTATAGAGTATTCAATTGATGAAACAGTTTGCAAAACTCGTTTCCGAAATCGTGCATCTCATGGCTTCGTGAAATGGAACAGGAGATAAATAAGTCACGCAAATTGAAATTCAGCGTATCAGTGAACCATGCAGTGATTGAAGATGATAAGAAAATTTAAGAGGACACCGGGAAGGATTAATTCATAATACAGATATTCCCATCCATGCTTTATTAATCGTCGTCACTCAAACTTAAGTAAGGGTTCAATTTTACATCACCATTAGCTATTCCCCACTTGATTTCTTTTAGCTATTTCGTGAGGTTGATCGGTGTGCACGTATCATTCCATGCATATAATCCTCAATTATGACGCCGATTGTGACGGCGGAATAATTATCCTCCATTCTTTCTTCATTCGACAAGAAGCTATCCGATTAAAGGCATTGATCCTTTTTGACAGACCGTAACAGGTAATAATTAACCGCGTGCTGTTTTTTAATAAGATAAACCACAAGATAGACCAGCGTCGGTAACTTGATAATCGTATTTCTGTTGCACCACTTAGATGAAAGATTGAACGAACACTGAGCAAACTGTACTAAAAAAACACCATTTTTATGATCCATTCCCCCTTGAAAAAATGCATATAAATGAAGTGTATGTTTGTGCCCGATGAAAATCGCAGAGGTTAACCATAAACGATAGTTATTTTGATAAACTATTCATTTTCTCTGACATTCAACGTTTATTACCGATTGATAAATATGAGGATACTCAGCATGTATTCGATGTTATATGGAAATATTTTAATGGCGTCTTAGTCATTTGACATCTCCTCTATGGCATATTTTTGTTACACAACAAAATCTACATAGCAAAAGCCATTCTTCGTCGACTGTTTCTAAGTGAATATATCGTTTTAAAAATAGAATAAGCGCCCACTGCTTCCATTAGCGTGCACAGCATAGCTTCGATGGCGATACTCAACACTGGGAGCACTGTCTCTGGCTGTGCGCAGCACCGCATCTGATGTGGCTGTGCATAGCACTGTGTCTCTGTATGATGGCCGTGCACAGTATGACTGCGCACAGCACAGCGCCTTTGCCTGTGCATAGCACTGCTTCGGTGGCTTTGCACAGCACTGTGTCTATGGCTGTGCACAGCACCGTGTCTATGGCTGTACGAAACCCGAAGAAAGGTCGTGTATATGTAGCTTACATAATTTGCTTTCCTCTAGCGTTAACTTTAATACATAGTGTTGTCTTTTGACTTCATACGCCCGGCCGTGTTCTTTTTCAAAACATGACACATTTTTCCCCATTTTGATCCGACTGGACGTGACCTGCCTTTATTTTAAAGAATGTCTTAGAAGAGCAAAACTTCAGTATACCAGATCATGCCATGTCAATGTTTTGATGAAATTATCGAATTGAACTGCTGTTTTAAACGGGAAACGTCAATTATTGAAATTTGAGTACAGTGATGCTGCATCCTGCATTTACATATTCTATAATTACAATTACAACACGGCTTCCCCCAATCGAGAGCCACGTCACATTATTTTGAGAAGCGCTTCGCGACTTTTTCTGTCTATCTGATTGCATATCACTCATGTCTGCAAGATTAGTGACGTATTTTTTTCTTAGGCTGAGGTTAATGTGCGCAAAACCCTACAAAAAGGCTCCAGAAATTTATTTTGTCCCAAGGCGTCTGTGAATGTTGATATGACGTAAAATAATAGTTTACAACATACTTGTATGGAAATCACAAACCCCAATTGCAAGATCGTAGGCAATATTTAGACAAAAGTTCGGTTTTTAAAAATATTTTTCGGTGAAAACGAAGAAATGTATGTTGTCACTGTCTTTATGATATTTATATTAGAGTTTACCGATGGAGTTTTTAGAAACAATGAAAAGAACCGTTAAATAATCGAAAAATTAAGGTTTTTTTAACCAAAATCACAACTTTTCATGTTTTGGAGGCAAAAGTGAGGCGATGTGTGTAATGGCTTACTTTCTGTTATATGACATTTCCTTTTTCATCTCAAATGTCTAACAGATGTTTTTAACCAAAACCGTGGTTTTTTTAAACCTTTTTTCACTGAAAATGGAAGACATGCCATGAGGGCATTTCCAATCATTCAAATAGTAACTTGTCCTACATGAAAATTACGGCGATGTGTGAAATGATGTCAACGAGAGCTAATCATTTAAAGGCTATTTCGACCAGATGTAATCTCTGGATGCCGAGAAGAATGAAAAGGATAGCAGTCTCATAATCGTCAGATCAGATCTATTAGAGACGATAGAACAGTTTTGCCCATAAACATTGAGCATGCAACTCGCTTAATCAATTTGCAATGCGCTAATTTCATTGGTTTAATGAAAACCTGTCGCGCCGATACGCGCCTTTGCGTTGAAGTTTATTGCAACGGTCCCTAAAATACACAGTACACATCATCCAGCCTTGTGGCGGATTTTTCTCCTTATCGCATTTCTTTACATCGTTCTTGTAAAACTTAAACTGGCTGACTCTAGGGATATGGGTATGACTGCCAGCACCAGCATGACTATTGTGTACACGTACTTCCTCCAGTGATTGTTCTTGTCGAAGTATCCATGACAACCGAATATATTACACCTGTCTTGACTATATCAGACAAACCTATGAGCGCTGAATGTCGCGTCCGAAGACTTGGAAACGCCGACTGGTGAAACTTTCTCCCACATAAAAGGTTTCTGAAATTTGTGCGCTCACAACTCCACGTCTTATGGGTCGGTTGCCTACACAGTGTAGTATGCGATACGCCACCCCTGTTACATTTCGGTGGAATGTACAGAACGGGGAAAAAATGCATTTTTCAGCCCCCTGATGAAACATTACTGTGTGTTAAATTTAATCATGTTTCATGTTAAAATTTTACTACAAGATGTCATCTGCGATTAATTCCTTCGTTTGGGGAGGGGGCTATTTTGATAAAGCTTAGCGGCGAATAGATACCGCATATAAATGTAGCTACATTGTCTTGTTTGTTTGTTTGTTTGTTTGTTTGACGCTTACTTCATCAAATGTGCAGGGGGATAGTCTTTGTACACTCTGGCCACAGTGGAGCTACATGTATGCTGTATCGATTGAACGTCTTGAAGCCCTAAAAGGCCCAGAACTACGTTTGACATTTTAACTGAATTTCATTTCTTTCTGGGGAAAATGTTGCGAATTCGCTGTTATTTTGCATACATATTGAATTACCGTGTGTGGGGATAAACATTTTATTGAACGCGGTAGATGACTATGTCCGTGTCAAAAGTCATGATTTAATAAGCTTCTATGCCGATGGAAATCAAGAGCTCACGCTTTCGAAGACGTTGGTTAATGCCATGTGTCGCTTTGCCTCCACACAGATTTCGAGTGCTTCTCTACCCTCAAGGCGAAGATTATTTTCTACAAGAAATAAAATATTCCCATGTAATTGAAACTCCTGGCTAATTTTGTCATCGATCGTCTAAGGTAGCTGTAAATGATATTTTTGTTCCCGAAAGTCCATGTAACTAAATGTCATTTGGCAAGAGGCCTATATATCTTTCTTTCGTGAATTTGACGTTGTTGTGTATACCAGTGCTTTACTGTCCGTTCTGTTTTGTATCTATGTTTAGAACAATTGACTGTGTATTACAAATTTTGACCTGGCCAGTATTATTGGATTATGGATGGGTATGATTGCGATATTTCATACTTCAAAGTTTAAATAGCTATACAGACTTAAAAATTTCGGGATTTTGTGATTACATATTCAACTGTACGCGTAAATAGAAATAGTTGTAAGAATGTCAAAATATAATGTAATGTGAACAAAATATAATAACGCATTCCCCCACCCCGCCCGATTTGTTTACAAAGATATATTCCAAAGCAATCGATGATGCTAGCTACCTCATGTTTTTGTAAAACTAATAGCCATCAGAAAAATATGGGTGTTCATCAATATCTGGATAATAAACTTAGAAGGCGGACTGCAAGGTAAATAATATCCGTAGAAAGAAAACGTGTCGTGAGTTTGTCCAACATAATACTGATAATACCCTAAACACATGGAGTAAAAATCGTAATTGTAACATAACATGGAATTTGCAGATATTTAGCGATTGTTTTGCGACGTATTTTGGAAGTTGATGCATCGACATTTACTGGACAACTCTAAACGGGTATTCCCTTTTTATTGGTTTTCCGCCAAGTATATGCCAACCGTGAGCATGATTGAATGGATACACACTGGCGCCTACATCCTTGTCGACGAACGAAGAGTGTAGCCGCGAGAGGGCGCTAAGAAGTTACCTTTTTTCACACATGGAAGCGTCAATTAACGCTTCACTCGTTCACAATACACAGTGTCGAATTTTCTAGGCGTTTCGTCGACTCGCTTTCAACAATATTATGAAAGAATGCATTGTCAATTTGCTTTTCGACGTCTCGAGCAAGTATCTGCTTCGATTAAATTCCTATATGAGATATTTTCTTCTGTGTACTGGATATGACTGATTACAAAGTCCCGTTTTTTTTCAATTCAGGAGAATTACGAGCTGAATATTTTTTTTATGTTGAATGCATCATTCGATTCTTTCCTTTGACTGTGATTTCATATTTTGCAGTGGAACTCGTTGGATAGTATGAATTCTTAAAAAGACATGCTGAATGTAATAATTTGGAGCGAGCGCATGGAATTAAAAATACTTTCAAAGGACAGCAAGAAGTGAATTTTACGAAAAGACCAAACTAAAGCATGATTGTTGTTCTGGTGTTTTAAGCCAGCAGATCACATTAAAAGGGACCCGAAAGTTGTAGTGTAACTGAGTGATCAGGACATGTGCCATCATCTCCATCCATTACTATCTCGAATTTTAATTCCACTCTGTCGGCCCCGTAAACCTGTGATTCAGGATTTCGTCTCTTGTGGTGATTCATTTCAATCTAGGAGCGGGGCAAATAGCACAGTCGCCAAAGACGAACTCTGCAGCCCTTGATGTAACCACACCATCTCGACTCTTGTCGTTTCTTAGGAAAATGTTTAGAGAGGAAAACTGTTCGGCACTGGATTACTGGGTCTTAAACTAGGGGGACTATGGGCGCCATGAGCTCAGCTCAAATCTTTTGCAGTGATAAATACAACCAGAAGAATGCCAATAATCATATTGTGAGTGTTTAGGACAATCAGACAACATCAAGTGTACCAACATCAGCTACAGAAATGGACCATTTTAAACCATTTACACGCAATATTTCATGTGTTGTTGTAAACTGAGTTATGAATGAGTGACTGTCAACATATCTTCTTGACGTTACAGATTTTATCGGATTCAGTAGGAATTTTGCACAATGGTACCGGACAGCAAGATAATTTATCCTTCGACGTGAGGGACTATGAATAACTTACATCCACAGATAAACAGGCAGTCTATTTAAATCCATCCTATTTCACATTCTCCACGCAAACAGAAAGACACAAGTCCATTTCACTGGTACAGTCGTGGACAACTTATTCCTCACTACTGCACGAGTGAAACGCATGGTGTCTTCCCCTACAGCACGAACAGAAAGCGATATTTAAAGAACTTGCTGAAATATATTATTTATTCATCAGAATTCTCAAAAGTCAAATTTTTCAACTAAAACAGAACAGTATCAAGGAAGAAAGTAAAGCAAAAGAAGATCGCGTTACGTTAGTGCGTTTGGGAAACGCGTTAGTGTCTTTTTAGAATCTTTTAAAGTAATTTTTTTTCGCTTTTAAATATCAAAAGTGAGTCCTTAGTGGTGTAATTAATGAGAGTAAATCAAGATGTAACAGTGATACAAATAATTACATCTTCAAATGCCTAATTGCTCGATTTCTAGATGCGAATGCTCTTGCAGCGAGAGATGGCGCGTCCGTCAGCATTCCTCACACATTGGCAACTCTTGTAGGTCTTTTCAACGTCGAACCTCACTTGTTTGGCGGTGATGTCGGGGACCTTCTTGAACAGATCGTCATTGCTGTCCATGAGCATATCAAGTCGGTAGAGGGATCCTACAAAGTGTTCAAAAGGAGGGGGAAATTGTTACTTACAGTTTTTGACATTCAGTTCAAAAATAATCAGTGAACCACACAGAAACTTTTCACATTTCAAAACCGACAGATCTTCAGAAAAGTTCGCTTAAAGGTATACTGTCACCTGTTCCAATTTTGCCACAGTAACCATGGAAAGAGAAAATCTAACCAATCACAGATTTTAAGTGGATGGCCGCTTTTTTAGAAACAGCGCCCTCACACGGGCATTTTGAATACCAAGGAACACCATTTTAACCATATATGGGCATATTGAAATTACAAGTGACTGTATACCTTTAATGTTATTATGTAAACGTTAGCGAATTTTAGGTCCTTCCCGCCGATCATTTTTCGAGATGCTCAAAGCAATATCATCGGCTGTTTTTTAAGGTTGGTAGCTCAATCTAGGAAGTTTGCTTATTCTTACCTCTGGTGGCAGATGCCAATTTAGCGTAGTCTTCGCCAACTCTGTCCAAAAGTTTGTACTTGCGGTCCTTGTCCTTTCCGCTGATGAGGTATCCATCATGACTGATTCCAACAATACGGATAGTGTTCTTCTGAAGTGCTGCATACTCTGAGATGACGTTCAAGACGATACCATTGTTCTCAAGCAACTGCTGAACTTCTTCAATTCTCAGAGAGCTGTTGACAGCCTGAAAATCAGAACATATAAGGTAGAATTAAGATATGATAGTACATAATGTTACTCAAAGTGAGTGTCACTCACTTTTACACATTTAAATGCTCGTTCAGATTCGTATTTCATATTATGCCAGTAGTAAAAACATTTGCCCAGATTCGTATTTTACATCTGTTTATGTAACTTTTCTTTAGCAAAATTGTATTCACGTAAGAGTATAGCCGAGTACGATTACTTACAGAACGCTCATCTTCGGTGACCAGGAAGATAAGACGAGAGGCTTGTGGGCGGAATTTCAGCTCAGATGCCAGCTTGATTGCCTCAAACGCATCAGTGCCCCATTGACCTTCGAACTTCAATGCCTTGGCTCCCCTGTTGAAATTTTTCTCTTCCTTGAAGATGCCACCACGGATAGTGTGTTGGCGAGCATCGGCATGGATTCTCTTTCCACCATAACCAATCAGTGAGTAACGGTTGTCAATGATACCTTCGCCTTCGAGTTTCTTGTCAATGTTGTTGACCAGGTTTTTGAGTTGTTCTTCTGGTCTTCCAGACACAGTCATCTTTTCACTTTTAGAGACAACCAGAACGATGTCAGCTGTGAGCTTGCTGTCTTCGAGCCAGGCCTCATTGAGAGATCTTTGACGGTCAACATCACCGCAGGTCTCGCACTCAGATGTCTGGTTGAGCCATACACCCTTAGCACGGCACAATGCAACGTAGGCAGCAGTGCTGTCGCAGATAGCATTCCTATCTCTGCTGCTGCAGTCTTGTGAGTCACTCTCGCAGGCAAGCATAAATGGTTCTGGTTTGACCTTATCGAAGCATGGGGCAAACTCAGACTTGTCGCTCTTGAACAGGATGGTGCAGAGTGGAGATACTGGGTTGTTACAAGATCTCTCCAGCCAGTTGATTGTGTTGAAGTCACGGCCTGGTGGTTTCTTGCAAGATGCAATACCAGAAACTTCATAGGAATTGACAAAGTCAGTTACGTTGGTGGTATTTCTGCCATCACGTTTGCGCCAGTCGTTGCTTGGCTCATTGTCATTTGTACCAAGAAGTCCAAGAGTCTTGTTGCGGTACCATCCACTGATGTTGACGAGGCAGTTGAAGTTCTTTGAGTCGCACTCGAGAGAAATGCCGTACACAGTTGATACTTTAACATAGTCTGCTTCACGCAATATAGTTACATTACCATTTTCTGTTTCAAATGGCAGCTCAGTGACCTTGCTTTGACCATTGAGACGGACTACGTTCTCGCTGTCAATTTCGATGGCAGCATCCCGGGTGATGAGTGTGATGGTGTCCTGGGAGCTCAAAAGTGTGAAGTTCTTGTCTACGAAGTCACGAGCCAAAACATATGTGCAGTCACCATTATCATAGGCTGGGATCTCATAATAACGTCCATCGAAGGTGTAGACATGTCTGCTTCCAAAGATCATTGCTGTCTTGGTGAAAACTGGCATGCTTGGGAGGGCAAGGTGTCTTGACATGTATGGGATTCTCTTAGCAAGGGCCTTGACGAGGTTGAACTGGGTGAGGACGATCTGCCATTGCCTTTCAGTCATGTTGGGAGAGCTTCTGAAGCTTGTCCAGTTGAAAGGATGGCTGATGTTGACTGCGATGCTGTTGTTGCCAAGATAAGCGATATTAGTCAGGAGCTTGTTAATACCATACTTGGCAAGTTTTGGAACATGATACTCAGTTGCATTCCATACACGCAGTGCAAGTCTCTCATAGTGGCTGATATTCTTGATTTCATTGATCATACCTTCAACTTCATAATAGCGGTACAGCCAGCCTGGCAGAGTGTTGTTAAGGTAGCTCAAAGTGATGTTGTAAACGTCTTGGGCGGTACCAGTGAAATTCTTGGTGACATTCATAGCAAAGTTGGTCCAGTTGTAGAGGGGAGTTTCCATGGTCAGGTTCTGCACAAGCTCGACGGTCATGTTGAGGGTCTTGTTAGCAATCTCAGTGAAGTTTGTGACTGTGTAGTTGACCAGCTCATAGACTGTTCTGTTGGTGATACCAAGTTCACGGATAACTTGATTCATCAGGTTGGTTTCATTGTGGGTAATGTTCTTCAGGAACTCCATCACTCTAAGAGTGTAGTTGCTGGTGATATTGACAGCCCCTCTGTATGCTGGAAGAACCAGAAGATCGATGGTCCTGTTGATGGTGGTGTTTGTCATCTGGAGGCTGACGTTCAGGAGACCAAGTGTGTGGTTGAGGATGCGAGGGTGCCATGTGAGGTTAGCATAGATCATGTCACTTCTGTTCAGGGAAAATAAAAGATGAGGTCGGTGACATTGATTTGTGGATGGGTGGCATTCTGGTGCATCAGGGTAAGATTTACCAAGCTGTCATTCATCTGGCCCAACAGGACGAGGGAGCCATATCCTGGAGCAGTAAGGTTGACTTGAAGGCTGTCATTTCTCAGCGTATGGTTGTAGCTCATATTAACCAGTGGTCCAGTAACATTTATCAGGAGAGTTTGATTGGCCAGAGTCAGATTCTGTGTCTGCAGGGTGCTGTTGACTGTGACATTGGCGACTGGAGTAGTGAGATTGATGAACAGTGTATGGTTGAAGAGAGTAGTGTTTGGAACCAGTGAACTGTTGCTGCTGATTTTCAGGTCATGATCAACACTTACATTCAAGATCTTGCTGGTCAAATTAGCCTGGAGAGTATGGTTCAAGACGGTGCTGTTTGGCTCCAGACTGCTGTTGGTGCTGATGTACAGGGTGTGGTTTACAGATGCATTGACAATTGGAGTGCTCAGATTACCCAACAAAGCCTGCTTCAATACAGTGCTGTTTGGTTCCAGGCTGCAATTGCTGCTGATGTAAAGAGTGTGGTTCAGGCTTCCGTTGATCAGACTACTGGTCAGGTTGCCAACAAGAGTGTGGTTCATCACAGTGCTGTTTGGTTCGGCAGAACAGTTTGTGCTAATGTACAGTGTGTGGTTAAGGGTGAGATTTGCCAAGAAACTGGTCAGGTTTGCACTGAGAGTGTGGTTGAGGACTGTGCTGTTTGGCTCCAGGCTGCTGTTAGAGCTGATGTACAGTGTGTGGTTTACATCAAGATTCACCAGGTCACTTGTCAGGTTGGCCTTAAGGGTATGGTTCATGACAGTGCTGTTTGGCTCCAGGCTGCTGTTAGTGCTGATGTACAGTGTGTGATTCATGGTCAAGTTTGCCAAAACACTTGTAAGGTTTGTTGACAGTGTGTGGTTAAGGACTGTGCTGTTAGGTTCCTTGGAGCTGTTGCTGCTGATGTAAAGAGTGTGGTTGACAGTCAGGTTGGCGTACACACTGGTCAGATTTGCTGACAGGGTATGATTCAGAACTGTACTGTTTGGCTCAAGGCTGCTGTTGCTGCTAAGGTAGAATGTGTTATTGAGGGTCATGTTGGCGATTGGACCGGTCATGTTCATGAACAAGGTACTGTTGACAAGAGTTGAGTTTGGTTCCAAGGAGCTGTTGCGGGCAATAACCAAAGTACCATTAACTGTAAGATTGGCTGGTTTGCTGGTCATGTTGACAAACAGAGTGTGGTTCATAAGCGTGGAATTCAGCTGCAGGGTGTGGTTCACTGTGATATTGGCAATGAATGGGCTGGTGAAGTTGATGAATGTGGTTACATTCATGCTTGAGTTTACCAGCTGCATGATGACATCTCTTACTGGTTGGATTGCAGCCAAAGTGCTGTTAACAGTGACGTTGACAATTCTTTCCACGGATTCTCTAAGTTCATCGGTTTTAATCTCCTTGATTTTCTCATTAATAAGATCCCAGTCTTCTGGTGTTGGTAGTCTAAGAAGTTGCCAGTCTAGATCTGGGATTGATGGCATTTTCAAAAGTTTCCAGTCTTCAATTGAAAGGCTCTTCAAGTCTGGGATTTTAAGTTTCTTGAGGTATTCTGGAGTGTACTTCTTGAGTAGGTCCTTAAGCTCCTGGGGAGTAAGTTCATCAATCATCTTTGGAAGTTCTCTTGCCATCTCAGCCAATGGTTCACGCAGAGCTTTGAGTTCAGGGAGCTCCATCTTTCTGATGGGTTTCAAGATCTTGTCATTCAAGAAGGTAATGTTGAGTGGGCTCTTGTACATGTACTTCTCTAGGCGGTCTTTGTAGATATTAAGTTCTTCCTTCACCATGGTGACATTAAGGTTGGTAAGGTTCATGGATCTTGCAACTTCAAGGGTGCGATTCAAAGTGGAGTTGACCATTCTAAGGTACTCACCAACAGTAGCGTTGAGGACATTGTATACTGTCATGTTAGCCAGTGGACCACCTTTGACTATCTCTTGGGTAGCGTTCAGAGTGAACAGTGGATGGCTGGCATTCAAGGACAGAGTGATGTTCTTTGGTTTGATAGTAATGTTTGCTGTTGGAAAATATGAAATTATTGATTAAAAATCTAATACACTATTATGAATGAAATTGGAAAAAATTATAAAAATACAAGAATTCAAGCATAAAATATCAGGATTTCATTTCATGGGTACTTAAATTGCACAGTGTGGTTTAAAAGTCCAAAACATTATTATAAATTAAATTATTGAAATAAGATCAATAAAATTGCAAGAATTAAATGTCTAGATCTCATTTCAAGTGTACTTACATTGCACAGTGTGGTTCAAGAGTTGCAGAGTCTTGTTCAGAGGAATGGTCAGATTAAATGCTGGCAGAGAGATGTTTCCAATGATGCTTGGAATGGTGATGTTCAATCTCTGCAGTGGCTTGGTTACATTCTCTGGGATCATCTCACGGATCCTGTCAACAAGTGGTAGAGTAAAGTTCTGAATTGGCAGGGTGTAGTTGGTACTTCCTGTGCTGTTGAAGATGTATACCAGGCCTGATTCAGAGCTGTTGTAGACAGTGTGGTTCATCGACATGTTGTACAATGGGCTGGTCAGGTTGAATACCATGCTGACATTGTAAGATGAGTGAGTGTAGTTGATCTTGGATGTAAAGTTGGTTCTCAAGCCGCTGGCATTGTACGACAGAATCAGACCCTCGGTGTTGTTCAACACTGAAGCATTGAGGCTGATGTTTGCCTACATGGAAAAGATATTAACATTGTCCATTAAAAGGGTTAATTTCAATACACGTCCATCAAGACAACAATATTGTGCTATTTATTATCAAACTTAAAGATTTCTTCAAGTTAAATCAGTTTGAACAAATAATGTTATTTTAAAGACAGAAAACCGAAATTAATTTTGAAGTACTTTATGTCATGCTTACATTGACAAGTGGCAGAGTGATGTTGATGTTTGTCCAGTAGCTGATGTTGGCGTTGTTTACCCTGCTGTCATTGACGAGTTTACCAACAATGGTCAGGTTTTGAATGTCAGTCTTGTTCCATGGGTTCATTACACTTATGTTGAAGCTGGTGGTGATAACCTCTGGGTATGGCTTGCTGGATGGGACAGTTTCATTTCTAACAGCGAAAGTCATGCTAGCATTGTACCAGCTAGGAATAACTCTGTAAGCCTCCTCACCATAAGTATCTATTGGCAAAATAAACATATTTTGATTATATATTTAAAAATGTCTGTGGGTTTGATGACATAAATTACACTAAGTTTAAGAGTCTTTTGATTATTGTTAATAATATAATGATAATTTATTATTAGTTTAGTGTCCATGTCCGTATGAAAGGTGTGATCAGGAATGCTGGGTAAAATGCAGAATAAAATAGAAAAATGTAGCAAAATCTTCAACAAAGTGGTAAAGAGTTTCTGTACGTACATATCACTAATGCACTAGAAAATGTTACAGCAAAAATGTAAAGAAGGGTCTACTAAAAGAAAGATGATATTTTTTTCAAAATTTAGATTTAAAATTTAAATTTAAAATTTGTAAGCTAGGGAGACACACATCAAGTGGAAGATTATTTCATCGAAAGAGAAGAGATTAAAACACAGTTCCTTCCCATATTTGCAGTTCACAGCTTTTTGTTACAAAGTGTTGACTTGATTTGTAGGTCTATAAAGGCAATGCATAAGAACATACATCCAGTAAAACATTGATGGAGGCATAATTTTGAAAAGTATATTGTATTAAGACAATGCAAGTTAAACACCTACCAATGTACTTCTGGCGAAGTTTGCCCTCATAACGTTCAACTTCTTCCTTCAAGGTTCTATTCTGACTGTAGATTGTGAAATTTAGAGTGCTGTTGTATTCCATCGATGTGTTGATGGCCTGGCTCAAGAGGGCAATGTGCCATTCTGGCAGTGACATATTCCATACTCTCTCGATCTTCTCAATGAGAGGTGTTGACTTGTTCTTGTATTCGTATGTGATGTTCATGGTGCGAAGTACGCCAGCGTTGACCCAAGAAACATTCAGAGCCTTGGTTGAGTTCTGGGTGTTGTTTGAACGCAGAAGGACCAGGGAGATGTTCTGCCTACCAAAGGTGAAGTTGAGGGTGCTCTGTAGAAGGGTCTCGTTGAGGAGGGTCTTGTTTACATGCTCGAAGAGTACCAGGAATTTGCTGTAGTTTTCAGGCTTGATAGAATATTCTGGTCTGAATTGATCCAGGATTGGTGTCTGGTCATCCCAATAGTAAGTTACATTGAAGCTGGAGCTCCAGTTACCAGTTTTGTTGACGAGATCACTTTCAACTGAGAAGTACAGGTCATTGAGGGAGATGTTCCAGGCATAGGAATAGTTGTTGACTGGAATAATTACCTGTCTACCATTCTCCATACGAGTAAGGTTTAGGGTCTCATTGCGAACTCGCAACCAGTTGCTGAAGTTCTTGCTTCCATAGGTGGCGTTGAAGCTGGCAAGAAACTGGGTCAAATTTTCTCTGGCACAGAGAAGTTCTGGACACCAGCTGCCATGGAGATGTTCTTCAACTCGGGGATGGTGAAGTTCCACACCACTTCAGTTCTATTGCGATTCAGGCTCAGTTGGGAGGAGATGTTGCGGGTCAAGTTCTGGCCTGTGAAGACAGATCACAAGACAATTGTTAAAAAAAACGTTGAAAAGTTTCATAATTCAAATAAAGCTCCATAAGTACACCAATTTTCTTACAACAAGTGCATTGTTTTCAGTTTCAGCTCAAAAATATTATATGTAGCATTTACAGCTAAACTTACCAGGTGCAGTGAAGTTGACAACCAGAAGGTCAATGATCTCAACTGACTTTTGTCGGCGGAGTCCAAAGAATTTGCGGGCTGGTTTCTCTTCCTTAACTGGTCTCTTGACCTTTTCGTATTTCATGAGAAGAGTGTAGGTGGTGAGGTTCAGGTCAGTTGGCAGAACGGTAACGTTGAAACTCATTGGGCCGCTCAGTGGGAAACGTGGAGCAAAAAGATCATAGCTGGCATTGCTGTATGCGAGGCTGGTGCAAACATCAAGACCCACTAAAGCAGTGGTGTTCAAAAGGCTGCTGGTGCAGTTGGTCCACTCAGTGCGGTTCTCTTTGATGCCAGGCAGGCGCTCAACTTGCTCACCACGGACAAGATACTGCTCGGAGGAAATGTTGATCAGGTTGACTGGTTTCATGGTCTTGTTGATGTTGAATCTCAGCTCAGTTCCCTTCAGGGTGACATTACCAGACAGTTCGGAGGAATGGTAGAGAGTAGTGTTGAGCTGAACACCAGATTCTCCATAAAGAGGAAGGTTGACACCAAAACGACCAACAAATTCAACAGCAGCACTTGGGGCAATCAGGCCAGCGGCAACAACGTCTTGTTGCAAGTACTTGCGCATATCAAACTTGGCTGCAACTCTGAGGGCAACAACGGTTGAACCATTGACAGAGATGTTGAGAGGAAGACCCATACCAGTTGGGATGACATGGTTGGCTTCCAAGAAAATGAAGCTTCTAGTGATGTTGTAGTCAATACCCTCAGCCATCTTCTTCATGATGGTCGACAATGATGGAAGGTCATTCACAGTGATGTTAGGAATCAGTCTTCTCAGGTCTTCCAAGTCACCAAAAGCAAGCTCATTTCCGAGAAGTTTCAGGTAGCCAGATATTGCTGGTGGAAGTTGTTTGTGTGAGACGTCATCGTGGAGATCTTCCAAGGCTTCGTGGATCTGATTTGCTAGGAATCTTGAATCTTCTACAACCTTTGACTTCTTGACCTTATCATCGAACTTTTTGTAGTCCTTCTTGATCTCATTTTCCTTCTTCTGAAGAAGGTCATATGGGTTGTTTCCGGTAAGGTTCTTAAAGAGGCTGATGAGATTAAGATCTGGGAAATAACCCTGGGGTCCAAACAGGCCTTCGAGCATTGGTTCAAGACCTTGCATATCAATACCAGTCTGAAAAAAGTAAAAATTCAAGATTCCATTAGCCTGGTATCAATTGCGCTTCATGTTATGAAAGAAATGCATTTGAGTAATGCAGGTTCAGTATTTACTACGGAATCATACTCGAATAAGTAAATCACAGAAGTAGCACACACCTCAAAAACATTTAGGGACTTGCCCAAAGCGTTGAGTGTCATGTTGAAAACCAGAGATCTTGGAAGAATACCATCAGGGCTGTAGATAAGGTTGCTCTGCAACTGGGCGGCTACAGTTTGGTTGGTGAATGGAATAGTGAGTTCTTTAGACAATTCCATGTGGCGGGACAGTCTCTTGATGTCCTGTTCAACCTCTGGAAGTGGTTCTTCAGCCACGACTCTCTTCAGTTGTTCCTTCAGGCTATAGTAGACGTTGAAATAATTAAATATCATATTAATAATATGCTGCTAATTTAATCATACATAATATACTACCAAAATGGGCATCTATATTACATTAGTCATGCCAATAATCAGTGTATGTTATGCAAATGAATTGTGTGTATAGTCTTGTAAATTGGACATACAATACATGGCATTCACTGTCATACAGAATACCATATGCAGCCGCACATAATAACCAGAACGTCTACGCGCATAATCAGTATAAAGTGAACTTAAGAGCTGCTAGTTGTAGAACCACTTAAAAGAACATTCAACCTCCATGTCCTTTGTTCACAATGATTGATTTAAAATAGTTTGATACATAAAGTTACAGTATGTTTCTTGCACGTTTTAATGTTAAGCAGTGCCTAAATAGTATGCCATTATACAGTCTAACAAAAGTATTATGGTTTCATTGTTTTATCGAAATATGTTGAGAAAGCGTCTCAAGTACATGTTCATATCCACTTATTGTTTTCTATCAAAATTTTATCTTTAAAAAAGAATTATTTGCCAATCCGGCCGGTCGCTTACCCCTTTAGGGTTGGCTCTTCACTGTTAAGAATACTGGTGATGTGGGAAGCCATGAATGAACGGACTTGCAAAACTTGTTCATTCTTGAGTTGGAAGACAATATCGCGCAGGTTGATCATGGATGGGTTCTTCATCAAGATCAAGTAAGCAACCAGTCTCATTTCGACATCCCTGCCGCCATCTCTGAGGACACTCATGAGCTCACTACGCAGTTCTTCAGTGCTTTCCATACGGCGAACGGCCTGGATAGCGGCCAGAGAAATGTTGCGTGGAATGATTGGGTTTTCAGCACAGCGCAGGAGAGTTGGGACGATTTTTGCACTGCGGCGCCATACGGATTCATCGAAGATCTGGATTGGTTTACCAATGTTGCCAAGACTCTTCAGGGCCAAGAGCACTTGACGGTTAACTTCAATCTGTTTTTCAACATCGATTTCATTACGGAATGGTGCACAGTCCTCACCAATGATGTCACGGAGGAGCTCGATACTGCGGCGGACAGGCTCTGGAAGCTGTAATAGCAGTACATAAATGAATAAATATACAAACAAACAAACAAACAAACAAACAAACAAACAAGAAAATAAATGATCGAATACTTCTGGGTATTAGAGGTATTCATACAATTCGTGACCGGTTTGCTTTATAAATAATGGAGACTAATTGGAATATTTTTACAACAAAATCTAATAATTGGCTAAACAGTTACTTTGAAATTATGCGTTTATTACAATTTTGAATGTATTTCTATATATCAACTGGAAAGAAATTTTTTGTGTCCCGTAAAATGATTGTCATAGGTATTTACTTGTGATCGTCAAAGTGATTAATTTTACATAGATGTGGTTGTCTTTGATTGTGCAGGATGAATTTTACTGTTTATATAGAAAAGTTTGCAAACATACCTCTCTAGACTCATCAATAGTCTTGTTGTTATTGTAATAGCTGTTGATAAGAGTGCCAAGGGTCAACATGGCTGGGCGGCTGCGGAGAGCAGAGGCAACGCGGAGGGTCTCATTGATGACTTCCAAGGATGGCCTTGGCTCGAAGGCCAGTGCGTAAAGAAGGACATCAGCGCGAGATCCGTTGATGGTGCTGTTGATGAGAGCTGTAGTGATGACGGACATGCATGGCCAGGTGCCGCACTGAGGGAGGGCATCGGTGATGTAGGCTCTGGACAACTCTTCTTCGCGTTTGTTTGAGCAGTTTCCGGTCTGGCTGCAATTCCAGGCAAGTGGCAGCAGATTGTGCAGAGTTTCGTTGTCAAGGGAACGCAAAGAAGCGACGAGCTTCGTGAACAGACGTGGAGCCTCCATTGTGGTTTCGTTGACAGTCTTATTGACCAGTTCGAAGAGGACTTGGAGGGTGGTGTTAAGAGTCTTGTTAGCTGGTACTGGCTCAGCCTCGAATTCGTATGTGACATTGGTGATCCTTCTGTCGGCTGAACATAGAAACCCAGAATTCAGAAAGATTTGCTACGGATCACGATTTCTTCGATGTGTTTCATGTGTGGAATGCAAAAGAGTAATTTAACTATCTTTTACTCCGTGAGCCTGATATACGCTCCGCATATTGTTTGTATTGCACAAAAGTAATTTCATAAGAATGGTATAAATAAATATTTCCCCAATTTTTACACGTATCTGCGTAGCAAAAACAACTTTTTTCTTCATCTCATTACTGATCATGTCGTAACAATGAAAAAGCAAAGTTTTGCGTACGAGTAGAAAGACGCGTCAAAGGACAAATGGACTAAAGTGATTCGATACTTACAATCATCTCTGCCCTTGGCAATGTATTAGTTCTCTGGTTTATTTACTCTGGTTAAAATCTGAGTGACATTGGCCTGAACGCCAGAGCTGTTGTATGACAGAGCAAGCAGAAGGTGAGATTCTCTGCAGACTACTTCCTTGACGTAACCCTGTGAGCTCATGGTGTATGTGCAGTTCTGGGTGGAGTTCATAGCCTGCTGTACAAGAGACTGCAATAATGGACAGAAAATAGAAAGACATACTTAATAATGACGCGGCGAGTAATTCAAATACACCTTTGTAAACAGTACTATAAGAGTGTATAATGAACACCGATAATAGTAATAAATCCATGGTATGCATTTAATAATACAGTTGTACTGACTTACGGTAGAGAGCGCCTCGGGACACAATTTAGACTCTCAAACTTTTACAATGCTTTTATGATATACCTCTTATGGAGATTCCTTTTAAAGCTCGTAGTGTAACATAACTATTCACCGGCTTAGTTTTAGGAAATTCGAAAATTCTATTTTTCTCCATAGAGTGAACACAGGGATGGCGGCTATTTTGAATTTTAAATATCGGTAAATCTTGAGTTATTTGTTTCCCTAGTTCAAAACTTTGCACTCTTGACCCCCGATTTTTATTCTTGATTTTGAAAGAGAACGGTTGAAAGATTCCTAAGGAAAATTTTGAGCAAATGTTGAAGTCTATCAATTTCGAGGCGCGAACTACCTTAATATGTGTTATTCTTTTCATTTGGTGCGAAACGATACCAAGAATCAGATACATGTAAATTTGTAATTCAGTAGTCTAATTATGAAGAAAGAAGCGATTAAACACGGAGAAAAGATGTTACTCTGACAAATAGATGGAAAAACAATTAATTCGGAAAATGCGCATGAACTATTCAATAATACATTATCTTATAAGAATGAGGTGGCTTTGGGACTAGCCGATAGATCTTAGGGGGTGGTCAGAATGAGAATGTGCCACTTTTCCAAGAAGTACTAGAGCATACATATCTTTCTACACTTTTTCAGGTGCATGGTTTTAAGAGTATGTTCAGTAAGGCTTTAAAAAAGATTTAATTTAGACAATTCTGCCACTCAGATTATGTTTCTCTGTTACCACCATTCCCAAGATTTAATGGCCCGTCCCTTACCGTGTCAATTCGACAAATAAATCAAAGAGTACTTACAATATTTCTAACCAGAGAAAGTGGTGATTCCCTGCTGTGGGTCTTATTTGGACGTGAGCAGTTGGTCAGATCCTTGTTCAACTGGACCTTGCGGATCTGGTTGTTGGAACGGATTTCAAGAATCTTGTTTTCGGCAGTGCAGTTTCCGTACACGTCGTTGGTGCTTTGGTATTGTTGGCTGAGCAGTTCATCGTCGATTGGCAGCTGTAAGGCGGAGGCCATACCTCTCTTGATGTTGAGAATGGTGACTGGCTCATCCTTGTGTGCCTTGATGCCGGTGATCTTGCCCCTACTGACCTCGACTTTGAGGCTGTACTTGGCCATCTCCCTTGAGAACTCGCCACTGGTGGGAGCCCGCCTGAACCAGTCGGGGCTCCAACTTTCTGGGTCTTGTTCGAGGAGTTCACACTTGGGCGTGCTGACGTACAGCTGGCCCCGTTCTGGAACCTCAACCTCGACATCACAAATGATTCTCATTCCAGTCCTTCTCTCTGACGCACCGACAATACCCGACAGTGTTTCCGCTTCATATTGGTAGTAATAACGTTGTCCTTCTTGGAAACGAGACGGCTCTGTGTGAAAACAGAGTGGAGTGCCATTCAAAATTTGCCTCACTTGATAAAACAGTATTATTAATGAAGATAAAATGTTACGGACATCGTGAATAGTATAACCGAAGAAGCAATAAGCAAAAAAATTTAAGTCGCAAATTAGTACTTAAACATGCATCACCGTTTCACGAAAGGAAAACAGGGACAACACTGTCTTTGTTGTCGTTGTTGTTGTTGTTGTTGTTGTTTTTATTACGAAAGGTTGTTAAAAAATCTATGAAACGCGGTAACAAGTATGGTCACATGATTAACGCGCGAGGACAACAGCTGCCAAAAAAAGCACTAGAAAATTGGCTATTCGGATATAAATAAAAACAAAATAACTATGAGAATGACGCTGGGGGCGTACTCGACTCAATTTCCTTGGGACAGGTGACTGAGCGCGTGACGGATAGTACTATGTGGCGAGAAAGTGCGGCCGCGGTTAATATACTAGGCGCTATGTAATGTAGCCCACCTGTACGGTAGGCTAAAATTCAGATTCGGAGAGAAAAATTGCTATGAATATGTGTTGTTCTTGATACTCAGCTCTGTATACAATATTTCCAAATTCCATGTGAGATTTGTTTGTTAATTCTTTAATAGTCGCGACAGGGGATCTCTTATCGGGTCTATTTCACCGAGAAACTTCTCAATTGATTTGCGCTGAAAGCGCGCTAAGACTAATGAAATTTGTTGTTTTCTGTATTTTCATCACTTGAAATTTTACGCGAGTGGTACAACGGGAAAGTGTTAGAAATGCTAAAAGCGGAAGAGATCTGGCAAATTATCAGATGGGTTTTTATCAAGTCATACATAAGACTTCGTGAACAGCTGCGTCGAGAGGGTGATCTTTCTATATAATTTACAAAAACGTACGATGGAACAAAATAACTTTCGCTGTTTACATTTGCTTGACAAGTAGGACCAGAACTTCAAAACGCCCGAGAAAAAATTTTCATCGCTTGGGAAGCGTGACATTGAAAGACGCACGCACTTTTCATGACCGATAACATAAAAAACATGTTTTGCAGTTATACGATTGTTACATGGACTAGCTAACCTTTGATCGGAAGACCCTGTAAATCAAAGTTTATACAATTGACTAAAATCATACGATAAACTGAACTTTGCACCTTTATGCGCGCTATATCCTTAAAATTAAACCGGGTGAGGTGTGCGATTTGAAATTACGTTGGAACCGCAAGCAGAAACTCTTTATTTCTCGATCACTTTACAAAATGACATCTTCCTGTTTTCTTCACGAATTCTGTTAGTCCAAGTTTATGAGTATCGAGGAAGTCTGATATCACGCTCCTAGGTCGTGATCACCCTGTAGTCATGGCAACCGCGCCCCTCGCTTTCTGTTCGCGCACGAGTACCGGTGTTTGTCAGCCTCAAGAACAAGCCGAGCAGAATCAGTTGAGCGGATGACGTCATCGTCTTGGTTAATTTGCATGTTAGTATTGTTACTTGTTTACGCGTTGAAGGTGTTTCTTTGCAAAGCATGTGGGATAGCGAATCGCTTGACGAATTAGAGAACGCTGTAAATAACCCTGATACTTGAGCTAGAGAGAGATACTAAGCTTGTGTAAATTCCTCAAACCGCAAAAGCAGTTTTTGTCAATATAACAACAAATCAAAAGGCTTGAGTCGAAGCACGGTCACGTGGAATGACCGTAGTCGAAGAGATGCAGATCGCTCGAACTAGCGGCTGTTGATCGCGGCGAGATTTTAAATTCCCCATTATGTCCACGCTATAAACTAACACGTGGATAGAACAGTGTAATTGTAGAGTTTTGACTCTAAACATGTTTTTTTCTTTCACAGAAATTAAATGACGATCAAATATTTTAAAGCGAAAAAATTGAGATGGATTTCATATTTCTAAGTTGATTCCCGATGTACTTCAACTTTCGCTAAAGTTTATAAACTTAAAAGTGTTCATTGTTTCTGGCGTATGATGATCGGCTTTGTTGGCTAGCTGAATCGTGGGAGAATCCCATCTCCTTCGCGATCATTCAATGCAAATTAGATGGACTCTAATATTCTATTGAATGCAAATGAGCTGACAGGTTGTTTATCACTGAAGTTCCGTAAAATCACGCTACTCCAACGGATGGCATTGCTGATCGAAGGCCAAGTCTCACTGATTGTTTTCATTCACAGAGAAGTTGATCAAAATTTGACGCAGATGCCCCGTACATGCATAACCCGCAGATAAGAAAGAAAACAAAATTAAATATTGTTACTCACCGTCATCTTCGGGCTTGCGCACTGTTGAAAGCAAAACAAAGAAAGCGAATATTAGGACGATGACAGATATTGTGTTACTTTAATTAAAGTTACCGAATGCACTGTCATTTCAAAGCTGTTGTGGTTTTTTTTTTCTGTCTTGCCTTGTAAGTTTTTGTCCCCGCGCAAGAACACTTCAGAAGAGAGAGGCAGAGTGCGAACAAAAGAACATCGCAGCGGCGGTTGACAACGGGAACATCCTAGTGAATGGCCGGATGAGGTGATAGATGCTTGGTACTTCAGATGTAAAACACACAAATCCGGATAGGAGTGATAAAATTGTATCCAGGGAAACAGCAGAATTTATTGGATGCAACATGCAGCGTAGACATCTTTTGAGAGCGGGCAGTTTTTAAAAGATGAGTAAGAAATTATCTCTACGTACCTGGGCCAGCAAAGGCCGCAGTGACAGCCAGCAGAACTACGAACAACTTCATGATGAACGTCGGCGCTCGTATGCCTAGCTGCCCTGTTCACCACGCTTATATAGTGACAGCGGGAAGGAAAAGCCCCTTACGCATGCGTTTTTCTAACACAATCACCGATCAAAAGTCAACCTGTTACTGATTGATCTGCGATATGCAAGATTGCAACAAAGGGCGTACGGAATGGAGCCCATCATGCACGAAAAGAAACCACGCACTCGTCGATGATTGGACACTTCATATTTGTCACGTATTTCTCAAGGTTGAAAAGATAAACAGCACTTAGGATGTATTTGTCTATCTGAGATGCTTGTCAAAATTTCACAATGAATTTCATGTTGTTTACTTGCTTTTCTTTTCATAGAGCGCCTATCCGTTATGCATATCATTTAAGAGTAAGCAAATAAAATCTGTGTACAGTAAATCGCTCGTTTAACTTCGACAGCACTCATGGGCATCTTTATTTGCAAGTGTTAAGTTTTTTCATACTTGCATTGGAAAACAGCAAGTATGACTTTACATTTATTGGAGCATCTTATAATCTTATTTTGCTTACGGATAGTTTTCATAAGATGGCATCTCAGATGTTGATATGCAGCCGATGGTGTTGTTGGCTTTGAGATCAGTTAGCACGCATGCCAGTCCAGTCAAGCCAGCGTCCCAACCAATCAGAATAGACGATTCACGTGAAACCCGAGTATAGCCGAATCAGCAACCCGTTTCTACCCTATATCTTTCAAACAATAGATTCTAAAACTAGTCAACAACATGATTAACAAAGGTCGGAGTAATTCATGCGAGGATAGAAAAAAAAAGATTCAGCGATTTTTTGCGAACTGCGAGAAGCTTCGAGAAGAAGAGTGAAATCATCTTCAAGAACTTTGAGCGATTCACGAGATTCGACACGCTTCGTAGTGCACACCGATGTTCATTTGTTTTTTCAATGCTTTGTTTAAGGCCGACTATGATCACGACGTGAATGAGTGTTCCCTGCTAGGGTCCTCCAAAAGGAAACTTCCTGCGATTGTTTTCGTTTTCGGGATTTTTTTTTGTTATTGCAGAGGAAAGAGCCGCAAGGTTTTGTCGGCAACGGTGACGACACTTCGGTATGGCTACTAATCTTTCAGAATCGAAGCGTTCAACTTGAACGCCGTGGCCGCTCCGCCATCCGGTAGTTCAGAGACTTTACGATCGACTTCGGCATACAAACACAAATATTGGGAGAGATGTCAGCGTGCGTGTGTTCCCAAGTCCAAAATCTTCTTGGACTTTCTGACAAGTCCGACAAATTTATCCTAACGGACGTAATAATCATGTTGCGGTTACAGTAGGTTGGATCAATATACTTTCAAGTTGAAAACGGAGGTGAATAGAGTCCGGGAGCCTCCACTCAATTATCGCACTAAAATATATTTTATTCACTCTCGCTGACACACGATACATAGACTTATTCGTTTGCAGTAACTTCTATACCTTTGTTTTCAGACGAGAATTTCTTTGTTGCACTTGAAACGACACTTTTTAACCGGAAGAAATCCTTACGTAAAAATTGTCAATTTCTGCAAATTATTACCCGATAAAGTTGCAACTCGTAGTTACAATAACAAGTTTTGAGTAACTCCCAGTACGAAAGGTATACAACTCGACGCGTCATAAGTGGCAACAGAACTTATTATTTATTTGAATTTCAAATATTCATTTTTTAGTGATGTCCATGTTTCCATTACTGATCGCCTTTTCACTTACATGTAACATTGGGTTTGCCTGTACAATAAGCTTAAATGTAGCAACAAGTCCGAAACGACGGTGGACGGGAATGAAGTTCTGAGATTGTGAACTCACATTGGTATGTCAGTATGACAGTCCTCGCCGGCATCCGTGTGCATAGGCCATAAAAACTGAATTTTCTTCTAACGCGAAAAGAAAGATATTTTATTAGGCTTACAGGTCGTCAGTTTAAAAAATATATTCTTTTTTCGTTCACACAGTTACGTTCACTGGAAGTAGGCGCGCTTTGTGATTCAACTCAAATCGCCGTCCCAAACTTTGGGCGATGCGACCTTGGCAGATTATGGTCACTGGCAGCCCAGCGGGAGTTTTAGCACTCAAGAATATCGTGCCAATTCTCACAACGTGTGTGACATTCCCTCCGTGGAATAAGTTGAACACTTAAGTTGAACCAATTCGAAATGACAAGCGATGTTTCTGTACTTTAAATAGCAATCTTAGATCTTTGCCTGATCATAGTTTTCTCATTAAACCGTTTCGTCATCTCCAAGTATCAATCAGTGGCACTCGCATGTGCAGAGAAAAACGTAGTATTACCAGGTATGACGATTTTGTTTGCGGCAAAATAAAAGCCCACAGGGGTGGTCTTCTTTAATACGTCGAAAGTGCAACCGTGCGTATTTTGGCAGTCGAAATACAAATATGCCTTTCTGGAGAAAGCTTGAGTGTGACGTGAGATAAAATACAAAATGGAGAGACGGACAGACAGGTAAAACAAGTATGAGACTGGCACAGCAATGAAATACTAGCAAGATTTCAGTGTTGGAAAAGTTTTTTCCGGGCTACAGGAATGTTCGCTGGCTGGTTTTGCATATCGCCACCTGAACGGAAAACAAGTTTTGATCGTATACGAATTGTCGCCTTCGTGCGTCATGACTCCGGCCACGACTTGTTTTATGCCAAGGACACAGAACGTGTTTGTCCATCCAGTGTACCATAGTTTAGATGTACTGTTTGTCCGTCCGTGCCTTCCGAGCTAGACGGCGATGATAACATGGGATTCGGGAAAATTGCTCTTGATTTATGTAGCAAATGGTGTAATCTTGTACTTCAACTATTAATTATCAAGACGCCAAGGGGTATCTAAAGCGAACTGGGCGACTTGCAGCATGTATACAAACTCTAAGGAAACGCTATGCGTTTCTTATGGAACAAGCAACTTCATAAACTTCACGTCTGAACACATTTTCGGCGCAGAGAGAGAGAGATAAAAAAAAAAATGTTATTTTTAGCAAGTACCATAGTCCACAGAAATAAGAGCTGATTCGTAATTATGCAAGAAAGGCGAGATTAGGAAATTTCACCTTGAGTGTATTTGAAATTGATAGCGTGGTTGTATAAACACAGATGGGTATGTTAGATTAGGAAGAGATAGCGTTCATTCAATGCTGTGCAGAGACAGCTATCGTTCCCCCGGTTAGTTTTGTATTGCCGCAAAAAATGGTCGTCATTTTTGCCGGTTGAATGTAAAACGGTAGCAAGGCCACTTGCGTAGTCGGCCAGACGATGTCATTTCGTTGATCTCTCTCTCTCTCTCTCTCTCTCTCTCTCTCTCTCTCTCTCTCTCTCTCTCTCTCTCTCTCCTCTCTCTCTCTCTCTTCTCTCTC